>NC_079339.1:60149734-60167234 GCF_029582105.1 Oenanthe melanoleuca
GCCCAGCTCCTCAGGAATACTCCATTCCCTGCCCAGCTCCTCAGGAATTCTCCATTCCCTTCCCAGCTCCTCAGGAATTCTCCATTCCCTTCCCAGCCCCTCAGGAATTCTCCATTCCCTGCCCAGCTCCCTCAGGAATTCTCCATTCCCTTCCCGCTCCTCAGGAATTCTCCTTCCCTTCCCAGCTCCTCAGGAATTCTCCATTCCCTTCCCAGCTCCTCAGGAATTCTCCATTCCCTTCCCAGCTCCCTCAGGAATTCTCCATTCCCTTCCCAGCTCCTCAGGAATTCTCCATTCCCTGCCCAGCCCCTCAGGAATTCTCCATTCCCTGCCCAGCCCCTCAGGAATTCTCCATTCCCTTCCCAGCCCCTCAGGAATTCTCCATCCCTTTCCCAGCTCCCTCAGCCTCTCCAGCCCCTTTCTGGATGCACTCCAGCCCCCAGTGCCTAAAGCTGTCCCCAGGACTGGAGGTGTGGGGCAGGCACTGCCCTCTCCTTCACATCCACAGTGCCAGGAAGGTGGGACCCCCCTTGGGAGGGGACAGGACAGGAGAGGTGACACACTCACACTCCAGGCACAGGGCTGTCACTGCAGCACCACGGCCCCGGGATGTCCCCCTGCAATGTCCCCCTGGGATGTCCCCATGGAATGTCCCCATGGAATGTCCCCATGGAATGTCCCCCTGCAATGTCCCCATGGGATGTCCCCCTGCAATGTCCCCATGGAATGTCCCCCTGGGATGTCCCCCTGGGATGTCCCCCTGGGATGTCCCCCTGCAATGTCCCCATGGAATGTCCCCCTGGGATGTCCCCCTGGGATGTCCCCATGGAATGTCCCTATGGAATGTCCCCCTGGAATGTCCCCCTGGAATGTCCCCATGGAATGTCCCCCTGCAATGTCCCCCTGGGATGTCCCCCTGGAATGTCCCCCTGGAATGTCCCCCTGGAATGTCCCCATGGAATGTCCCCCTGCAATGTCCCCATGGAATGTCCCCCTGGGATGTCCCCATGGAATGTCCCCCTGCAATGTCCCCCTGGGATGTCCCCCTGGGATGTCCCCCTGCAATGTCCCCATGGAATGTCCCCATGGAATGTCCCCATGGAATGTCCCCCTGCAATGTCCCCCTGGGATGTCCCCCTGGAATGTCCCCCTGGGATGTCCCCCTGGGATGTCCCCCTGGAATGTCCCCATGGAATGTCCCCATGGAATGTCCCCCTGGGATGTCCCCATGGAATGTCCCCATGGAATGTCCCCCTGCAATGTCCCCCTGGAATGTCCCCATGGAATGTCCCCCTGCAATGTCCCCATGGAATGTCCCCCTGGGATGTCCCCCTGCAATGTCCCCATGGGTCTGTGGGCAGCCTGGTCTGGAACAGACCCCAGATCTGGTTCCACCCCTGGGATGTTCCTGCAGGGGCCAAAGGCAGAGCAGCCTGCAGGAGGGCAGAGCCCTCCACGAGGTCAGTGCTGCTCAGGAAAATGCAAACCAAGGAATAATCCCACTGGGTTTTAGATCAGCTACATTTTATGCAAAAGGAATTAACCTTTGTACCCCAGAGCTCCACCTCGTCAGTCCCATCCCATGGGGATGTCATCTTCCAGAGCCTTCCTGCTCAGGAGTCTGGAATATGTTTAAAAAATTCCTGCATAAGCAAAAATGTAGTAAAGTACAAAACTGCAGGTGAGGAGGAGAAAACTGATGGCCATTTTCAGTGTGAAAACATGCAGGTATTTGTGTTCCCTGCAGAAACACAGCCCTGGATCCAGAAAATTCCATATAAAAACATCCAGGCATTTGTGTTCCCTGCAGAAACACACACGTGGATCCAGAAAATTCTGTATAAAAACATCCAGGTGTTTGTGTTCCCTGCAGAAACACACCCATGGATCCAGAAAATTCCATATAAAAACATCCAGGCATTTTTGTTCCCTGCAGAAACACACCCAAGGATCCAGAAAATTCCATGTGAAACATCCAGACATTTTGTTCCCTGCAGAATCACACCTGGGAATCCAGAAAATTCCATATAAAACATCCATGTGTTTGTGTTCTCTGCAGAAACACACCCATGGATCCAGAAAATTCCCTGGTTTCTGAATCCCAATGATCCCCAGTAGTGACCTGATTTCCTCTCCTGCACCTGGATTTATTCTGGATTCCAGGTGGTTTTGCAGCTTTTCTGAGATGCCAAGGGGCAGGAGAATTCTCCTTCTGCTTTTCCAAATCCATGGAACCTGAATTTCACCCAGCCACAGTGCTGGCAGGGACTGAGGGATAATAAATAATGTGATGGACATCTCATCCCCAATAAAACTGCTGGGCAAAAATATCCACCCAAGAGATCCCATCTGCAATCGATTAAAAAAATGGGAGCAAAGTCCAAGGACAATTTATCCTTTTTTTTCTGGGCTTTCTTGTAGGATTAAACTGAATTTGGAGGGGTCAGTCTTCCTTTTGACTGCTTGATGGCAGAGACGGATGGGATGTTGGGAATTGGGAATTCCTGGCTGGGCTGGGATTGCCAGAGCAGCTGTGGCTGCCCCTGGATCCCTGGCAGTGCCCAAGGCCAGGCTGGACACTGGGACAGTGGGAGTGTCCCTGCCATGGCCGGGGGACACTGGGTGGGTATTACATTTTATTTTCTTTTTTTTCTTCTTGCCAGGGTCAGGATGAAAACCTCAAGAGAAGGAATTTCGTGTTTGGATCAGATGTTTATTAATTCTCCTCCATGTCACTTGCAGCTAACAAGCTAAAAATGCAGAAATGGGAATGGATCTTGCTCCTTACAAGGAATTTTAAGCTGCCCAATTAAGATCTAACACCTAAATTATTTTTACTTTTAACCCAATAACCAACCACCTGAGACCTGCAGTGTGACATTTTCTATCCAATTAAACAAGATCTCACCTAGACCCAGGAAGAAGAAGGTGAAGAAGAAAGAAACCTCCACCCTAAACCCTCCATCTTGTTTTATACCCATCACTATGTTCCAAGCCCCCAAATTCCAAATTCTCCACCATGTGACATTACACACTTCTATTCAAGCCACACACCAGTGATTTCAGTTCTATCACTCAATTTTGGAAGCTTCTCCACGGCCTCAGCTCAAAATCTGTGTTTTTTTGTGGGTCAGTGCCTGCCAGCACAGGAAGCCTCAAATTCAGTGTCCAGTCAGAAATTCAGTGTGGAATCAGAAATTTCATGTGCAGTCAGAAATTCAATGTGTAGTCAGAAATTCTGTGTGCAGTCAGAAATTCAGTGTGGAATCAGAAATTCAGTGTGCAGTCAGAAATTCAATGTGAAGTCAGAAATTCATGTGCAGTCAGAAACCTGTCAGAAATTCATTGTGCAATCAGAAATTCAGTGTTCAGTCAGAAATTGATGTGCAGTCAGAAATTCAATGTGGAGTCAGAAATTCCATGTGCAATCAGAAATTCAGTGTGCAATGAGAAATTGATGTGCAATCAGAAATTCCATGTACAGTCAGAAATTCTGTGTGCAGTCAGAAATTCAATGTGGAGTCAGAAATCTGTGTGCAGTCAAAAATTCAATGTTCAGTCAGAAATTCAGTGTGCAATCAGAAATTCAATGTGGAGTCAGAAATTCCTGTGCAGTCAGAAATTCTGTGCAGTCAGAAATTCCATGTACAATCAGAAATCCCTGTGCAGCCCCAGGGCAGCAGCTGGGCTGGCTCTCTCTGCTTTCTGTGCTCTCTCTGCTCTCTCTGCTCTCTCTGCTCTCTCTGCTCTCTCTGCCCTTCCCAGCCCTGGGATTCAGTCACTGCCTCTGAGCAGAAGTTTCACCTTCAAAAATAACAATTCCTAATCATTTCCAACTGGGTTTAACTGTGACTGTGATTCTGAATGTCTTGTGATGGAAAGACTTAATGCCTATTAATTAGGATCAGTATTACTATTTTTGTGTGAAGTCTCCATGGTAATGGTTCTGTTCTGGAAGGTGCCAGGGGAAGATTTGGGTTGATTTTGACCTGAAGAGCTCAGACCATTGCCACAGGCTCTCAGCCTCCCAGCAGGGTCACTGGGAAGGACAAGATGCAGATTTTGTCCCTTTTCATCAGCTCCTGAGAGGATCATTTTAGAGAAGCAACTACTCCTAATTGGGGAGTTGAAGCACAGGAGTGTCTGTACATGTAATTACACTGCCCTCACCAAGCTGGTTCCTTCTGAGATTGCTTGCCAGTGTGCAGAGTTTGAAATTCCACCAAGCAGAGCTCACAATTTCCTTGCCTGATACATTAAAACACCTTTTCCTTTTTAAGAGAGAAAAAAAGGATCAATCCATTCACAGCCAGCTCTTGGCTCCTCTGGGGTAAAACATTCAGGCTGCACTCCATATTTCTCTTTATCTTCAGGCTGGTTTTTCCCCCAAAATTTATTTATTCTTGCTTTTGTTGTGTTGTCATCTGAACGCTCCTCACGTTTTCCTCAGAGCAGGGGACACCTCCCAGTGTCCCAGTGTCCAGGCTGGCCTTGGAACTGCCAGGGAATAACCTGGTGGCCCAAGGAATAGCCTGGTGGCCCAGGAATGGTCTGGTGGCCCTGGAATGGTCTGGTGACCCCAGGAATAACCTGGCGACCCCATGAATGGTCTGGTGGCCCTGGAATGTCTGGTGGCCCCAGGAATTGCCTGGTGGCCCAGGAATAACCTGGTAGCCCCAAGAATAGCCTGGTGGCCCAGGAATAGCCTGGTGGCCCTGGGAATAACCTGGTGGCCCCAGGAATGGCCTGGTGGCTCCAGGAATGGTCTGGTGGCCCCAGGAAGGGTCTGGTGGCCCCTGGAATAACCTGGTGGCCCAGGAACAGCCTTGTGGCCCAGGAATAACCTGGTGGCCCCAGGATTAGCCTGGTGGCCCAAGAATGGCCTGGTGGCCCAGGATTAACCTGGTGGCCCAGGAATAACCTGTGCCCCAGGAATAGCCTGGTAGCCCAGGAATAGCCTGGTGGCCCAGGAATGGTCTGGTGGCCCCAGGAATGGCCCTGGGCTCGTTTGGACTCACTGCCTCCAGACCCTGGCGAGCAGAATCCCCCCTGCCACAGCCCTGGGACAAAAAAAATCATTTTTCAGTAATTTTCCAGCCCCACAATGGCAGTGCAGGACAGAGCCTCTCTCAGAGCTGAGCACTAACGTGAAAAATTTACATGAGATATGAAATAGTGCAGCTCAGATATTGATTAGGGGCTGAAACTGAAGTAGTTACAAGTAATTTATTCTTTACACCCTGACATAATACAGGAATTATTTAATTAGGAACAGAATTATTTACAGAAGGTGCATTTGTGGCGAGTTTGAATCGATAGGTTTAGTTAATAGGCAAAAATATAAATCTAGGTGGAGTTTAATTAACTGCAGGTCTGTCAGCAGTTCTGTGAGAGCATCCCACTGGCAGCAGCTCTGGGGAATTTTTATGGCTAGCTCACCTTCAAATTAATTTTTTGTGCAGGTTCCATGATCTCTTTAAGGGTCTCTTCACTCCCTGAGGGAGGTGAGAACTCGGGGCAGGGAGTGAATTCCAGCAGGGAAACTGTGCCAAGAAAACTCTCCAGGAGAGCTGAGAGGGGCTGGGGACAGGGATGGAGGGACAGGACACAGGGAATGGGACACTGCCAGGGGCAGGGCTGGATGGGATGTTGGGAACTGGGAATTCCTGGCTGGGCTGGGATTGCCAGAGCAGCTGTGGCTGCCCCTGAGTCCCTCCAGCCCTCAGTGAAGTCACTTTCCTGCAGTTCCTTTTCCTGAGCACGAGCCCCTTGCTGAGGGAAGTCTGCTGCAAAACTAAAAATGATGAAGGAAAGTCGGAGTTTTGGACTTTTGGAAGAAAATCCTGCAGTTCTTAGGCAAATCTGTAATTTCCAAGGGAATTTCTGCTTGGATGACAAGCCTCTGGCTGTTTTTCCTCCTTTTGTATCAGTAGAAATGAAAATATGGATTCACTTAGTTGGATCAGTCCAGAGGTTGCAGAATTTATCCTCAGTACTTTAAAAACAGACTGGTTTTTGGAAGAGGAATAATTTTCTCTTTTCTCCAGAGGCAGCAGGAAGGATGGAGAACATGTTTCCCATTTCAGGGCAATATTTCTCAGTGAAGGAAGGCCCAGATATTCCTGATCTGTTTGATAACACCCCTGTTCCATGGCACCGACAGAAAAATGAGGGTGAGCAAAATAAAAATCTATTTATTGGTCTCAGTGCCATTGTTTACCATAGCAGGGATTTATCTGAGCACAGGCAGGAATCCCTTCCTCCCTCCTGCCAAGCTCTTGAACTGGGATTGAAGCCACTGACTTGTTTTAATTACCACTAATGCTCAATTAAATCAAGTAAGCATTTAAGATTCAGGAATTACAACCTGCAATTATCAAGTTCTTTGAAGGCAGCTCGTCAGGCTGCAGCCCCACACGGGGATCCCATGGGAGGCTCAGAGCTGCTCCAGGGGCTCTGTCCCCTGTAGCCCGACGGGGTCACCAGGAGCAGCCCCAGCCCTGCAGGGCTGAGCTGAGGGACTGGGGCTCTCTTCACAGGAGCCCAGCTGGGAGTGGCTGTGCAGCTGTTTGTTGTGAAGGCACATCTGTCCCAAAAGGCAGTCCCAAGGGTTCAAGTCCACACTAAAAGCTTTCAGCACAGATCCCAAACAGAAGAAAACTCCCATGAGAAGTAGAAGCTGCAGCAGGTGCAGAGTCTTGAGAGGCAGCAGCTCCCTGGTCTTTTCTTCTTCTGTTCTTTTCTTGTTCTTGTTCTTGTTCTTGTTCTTGTTCTTGTTCTTGTTCTTGTTCTTCTTGTTCTTCTTGTTCTTGTTCTTGTTCTTCTTCTTCTTCTTCTTCTTCTTCTTCTTCTTCTTCTTCTTCTTTTTCTTCCATGTGGTGCTAGTGATGATGATGATGGTGGAGTAAGAGAGAGAGAGAGCTGTTACTCAAATACATGGAATCTTATTTACAAATTCCCCAATGAGCTAAAAACACAAATCTGAAGCATTCCTTCTAAACCTATTTGCATTTTTGTTTTTTAATACAGAAGTTTACACAGAATTTGTGCATATGGTTGTCGTTGGACACTGCTGGAACCAGGGAAAAGCAGCTTTGAAGCCTTGGGTCTCTCAGGCTGCAGCAGGACAAGAAGTTCCAACAATGATCAAACACCTGCAGGGTGTGTGAGAGATGGGATGTTTGGCACAAAGCATGATTTCAAAGAGGTGTTGCCTCCTTGGGCCAATGAGCCTTTTCTGTTCTGTTTTACACAAACTGCCCTGTATAAGTGCAGTGTTTCTTTAAATAAAAATAACTAACTGCACCCTGAAGTCTGGTAAGGTTTCCATACTTCCCTCTGGCTTTCTTTACCTGGGCTCCTGCTCTCCAGATTTTTCTCCTGTCCTGTGTAATTTAGGGATGATCTGACCCTGCTGTGTGTCAGCTCAGAGCTGGCCAGGCAGAGTTATTGTTTTGTTAATGCCTGGGGTTTTTATGGTTTCCTCTGAGTGTTTTGACACATTTTATTTACTTCTGCTTGTGCCCTTCCTCTGAAACCTCCTGAAGCCTCAAATTTCTCTGCTGCAGACTGGAGTGTAATTAGGCTAAAGATGTTCTTCAGGTAATTTTAATCCATATATCATTTTTCTTCACCAGAAAGTCCAGACTACGAGCAAACTCTCTGTGTTCAATGCAAAGGTCCAAATGGCCACTAGAGATTTATATCACATTGATAAGGGAGACACATTCAAGTGCAATCTGGAAAAAAATAATATTGAACTGATTTATTTTAATATTATCTAAGTATTGAAAACCGCCCTGGAAATAACAACCTACTCATAATTTTAATTTGTAAAGAAAACTTGTTTACGTGGCAGCAATTAAAAATATCAGCTCAATATCTGTAGAACACAGACAAGGCCAAGCTAATTTATTTTATGAACTTAGTGAGCATGTTTAAGCTCAGTCTGCAGGGAGGGTTCTCCATCTCCAGTTGAGATAAATCCTCCTTTGCAGATGGGGAACTGTGGGGAGGGCTGAGTTTCAGGGAAATGGCTTTGTGATGGAAATCACAGCATCTTCAATAAACAGCTTATGATAAAATTAAGATAATTTTATTAAGCTCCACTGCCATTAGTTTCCATTAGTTGGTTCATTTGTAGGAGCTGCCTTTGAGGAATAAATGCATTTTCCTGCAGCATGGAGCATGGATATCCCAGACAGGGCAAGGCAGTGGGAAAGAGCACAGGAAGGAGCTGGGAATGCTGTGGGTCCATCAGGAGCATTCCCTGGGGCATTCCCTGCTTCCCATGGCTCCAGGGAATGCTGTGGGTTTGTCAGAAACATTCCCTGGGGCATTCCCAGCTTCCCATGGCTCCAGGGAATGCTGTGGGTTTGTCAGGAACATTCCCTGGGGCATTCCCTGTTTCCCATGGCTCCAGGGAATGCTGTGGGTTTGTCAGGAACATTCCCTGGGGCATTCCCTGTTTCCCATGGCTCCAGGGAATGCTGTGGGTCCATCAGGAGCATTCCCTGGGGCATTTCCAGCTTTCCATGGCCCCGGGAATGCTGTGGGTTTGTCACGAGCATTGTGATGTGTTGGGATCAGCAGGGCTGTGTCCAGTTTTGGGATCAGCAGGGATTGTTGGGATCAGCAGAGCTGTGTCCAGTTCTGGGATTAGCAGGGCTGTGTTCAGTGTTGGGATCAGCAGGGCTGTGTCCAGTTTTGGGGTCAGCAGGGATTGTTGGGATCAGCAGGGCTGTGCTGGGGTCAGCAGGGCTGTGTCCAGTTTTGGGATCAGCAGGGTTGTTGGGATCAGCAGGGCTGTGTCCAGTGCTGGGGTCAGCAGGGCTGTGTCCAGTTTTAGGTTGCTCAGCACAGCAGCACAGGAGCTCCCGGACCTGCTCCAGAGCAGGATGTGAGGATGAGGAAGGGCTGGAGCATCTCAGTGCCCAGGACAGGCTGAGGGAGCTGGGGCTGCTCCAGCAGGGGCTGATCCAGGAATTGCTGGCACAGGAGGCAGAGCCCAGGGAGGGGCTGGAGTCTCTGCTGGGACATTCCAGAGGCACAGGAACAGCCCTGTGCCCTGAGCTCTGGGCTGGCCCTGCTGGAGCAGGGGGGGACACCAGGGACCCCCGGGCTCCCTCCCAGCCTGTCCGTGCTGGGATTCTGTCTGTGCTCCCTTTTCCACCCCAAGGACCCTCTGATCCCGCTCCCCTGGTGCCAGAGCCCCCCTTTAAATCTCCCCCCATGGAAACCCCCAGCCCTGCCCTGGCACCGATCCCACCCGGGGGCTCCGGATCCCCCGGCACTGACTCACAGCCCACCCAATCCCAAAAACAACAAATGATCCCTGGAATCCCCACTGCAGCCCCCAGGGAGGATTTGTTTGTGCCCAGGATCAATAAAGCCTGGCTTTTCATCTCTTCAAGCATCAAGAGGCACGGTGGCTGTGCCGGGTTATTATTCATGGGAAAAGATTTCCAGAGAAAATGAGAACTTTGCATGGGTAGTTTGGGTTAGATATAGAAATGATTAATTTTGTTTAATTCAATAGACAGAGATCTAATTTCACTGCCACCTAATATTTAATATTTTTCCTCCCTGTCTTGATTCTTTCTTTAGACTTGCATGGTACTGAAAGAGAAATAAAGAAAAATAAGAGGCAAAGAATGCAAAGTAAAACAAAAATGAGGCTGCTCAATCAGGCGAGGAAGAAAAGCTATCTAAAATCCTCTGAATCAGGTGAGGGAAAATGAATCATATCTCTTTCATTCAAGAAGTGGATTTGGCTTCAGGCACTGAACCCTCGAGCTGTCTGAAAATGCTGGAGACACACGCAGGGCTCTGTGCTGAACCTGCCCTGTGTGTGCCCAGGGTGATGGACTGCAGAGCCCAGGGCTTATTTATTGTTAGAAATGCAGATAATACATAATATTTTATATATATATAACATAAAATATATACACACATATATGTATATAACATGTAACATGTAACATAGAATATATAATACATAATATATAATACAATACATAATACATAATATATAACATATAACATATAACATATAACATATAACATATAACATAGAATATAGAAAATGCAATATAGAATATAGAATATGTAATGTGTAATTTGTAATAGATAATATGTAATATATAATATATACTGTAAAATATAATGTAGACTGTAAAGTATAAAATATAAATATAAAATAATATATAAATATACATACATATACATATACAATCCATATAAATACATATTGTTATAAATACATATTATGGTATTGGGTTTTTGCAAATATTAGGGATACCATATGTGTGGTGTTGAAATGGTTTTTAAGATAAAGTTTTTCTTTAGGAGTGACATAAGCTGATAAAGTGTCAGTAGTGAGTGAAGTGCCTTGGTTGGGGAACACCCCGTGGTGACCCCTGCTTCTGCTACACAGCTACCAGCACTGACTGGCTGTAGAAATTAAAAACCACAGCCCAATTTACATCAGATAAGAAAAATAAATTACATCCACAGCCAAGAAACACGCTTGCTCAAAAAGGGTGGACTCAAGGAGTGGCCATGCAAAACAGTTCCTGCAATATGGAAAATGGTTTATAGAAGAGTTTAATAAACATGGCAGGTCTATCAATATGCAAGGGCTGATGGATTTAAGGGCTCCTGCCAAAAACTCCCGTTCCTGGAGGGGTTTGGGATCCAGTTTGGTCCCAGACCCAACCAGGCAGGGCCAGTGTGGATCCTGCTGGGAGCAGGAGCTGCCTGGGCCATCCTGACCCTGTCCTGGGGGCTCAGGGGGGCTCTGCACCCACAGAAAAGTCCTTTACCAGCAGCACTGCTTTGTCAGACGTGGGGTTTTCTTCACCAGGAAGAAACTCCAAAACCTCTGGGTTATTCCCAGGGAAACTCAGGTCCCTCCTGCACTTCCCAGGAGTCTCTCAGGGGTTTCAGGGCTGTGTGGGGTTTATGGGAAGAACCCAAACTCCATTTTCCCAGCTGCTGTGGGGGATTTTGGCTGGGACATGGAGCCTGTGCAGGTGGGGCAGGGCACAGCCCTTGTGAGAAACAGAGACCCCTCTGAGCTCCTGAGAGAGATCAAAATGAAGGGTTTCAATCAAAGCCTTTAGAGAAATTAAAATATATTAAACCACACAGACATTACATAGAGGTGTAAGCTTTGGTTTTAAGTGAGTAGAAATATTATTAAGTTGCATAGATGTGAAGTAGAAATCTTAGTTTTAAGTAAGTAAGAATATGTTTTAAGTGCCTTAAAGAGCAAAAGTCTTAGAATTTAGTGTGAAAAACAAGCTTCAAAAACAACCTTTAGTGAGAGCTCAAAAACAAAAACAAGCTTCAAAAACAAGCTTCAAAAAGAAGTTTCAGAGAGATCTCAAAACCACAGTTTTAGACAATAAAAACATAGTAAGAATATTGCTCACATTTTTCAGATAGAACAGAGAGGCCATATGTGCAAGTTCTGCATAAACTTTGGTATTAAAAAACAAGAATTCTAATGGGTTTAGAAGAAATGCTTCAGATTTGTGTTTTTAGATCATTGGGTGATTTCTAAATGAGAATCTGTGTATTGGAGTGAGAGCTCGCTCTCTCTTACCTCACCATCATATCATCATCATCACTAGCAACACATGGAAGAATAAGAATTAGAATTAGAAGAAGAAGAAGAAGAAGAAGAAGAAGAAGAAGAAGAAGAAGAAGAAGAAGAAGAAGAAGAACAACAACAACAACAACAACAACAACAACAACAACAACAACAACAACAACAACAACAAGAACAGAAGAAGAAAAGTCCAGGGAGCTGCTGCCTCTCGAGACTCTGCAGCATCTGCAGCTTCTGCTTCTCCTGGGGAGTTTTCATCTGTTTGGGATCTGTGCTGAAAGCTTTTAGTGTGGGCTTGAACCCTTGGGACTCTGCCTCAGGCACTCAGGATCTCCTGGTTTGGGTAACCTGTGCTTCCAGGGATGCACTGGGCACTTTGGGACTCAGATCGTGGGTCCAGCCCCTGTCCCTGCCCAGACCCCAGCACCCCTCAGTTCCCAGCAGCTGTGGGGCCCTGGGCTGCTCTGGGAGGCTGAGGCTCTGAGAGGAGCTGCAAGGGAAGGCAGGGCCCTGGCAGCCTGCAGGGCATGGTTAATGCAGTTTAACCTCTGCAGCACATCTGCTGCTGCTCTTCTGCCTCATAAACCACTCCAAGGCTGCCCCAACAGCCCCTTCTCCTTCAGCACTCACAAACAAAAGCCAAGAAAAGGATGACTGGTTTTTCTAAAACCCTATCCCACACCCCACCTCAGCATAATAAACTCCTTAGTCAAAACCACTTCTTACTCTTTACTCTGGGATATATTTTTTTTCACAGTGTGGTTGCTTTTGCTCTTTTTGATAAGCTGAAATGGAAACTTCATTGTGTGTGCAAAGCTCCCAGTAATTTACCATTTCCAATGGAAAATTACCCTGCAATTGGAAATATTTTAAGAACCTTCCCCAAGGAAAATATAAGAATGGAGAAAACCCCACAGTAACATCCTTCTTGTACAGGAGCAGGGATCCCAGACTGGTTTGGGTTGAAGGGACCCCAAATCCCACCCAGAGCCACCCCTGCCATGGCAGGGACACCTCCCACTGTCCCAGTGTCCAGCCTGGCCTTGGGCACTGCCAGGGATCCAGGGGCAGCCACAGCTGCTCTGGCAATCCCAGCCCAGCCAGGAATTCCCAGTTCCCAACATCCCATCCATCCCTGCCCCTGGCAGTGTCCCATTCCCTGTGTCCTGTCCCTCCATCCTTGTCCCCAGTCCCTCTCCAGCTCTCCTGCATTCCCTATAAATGTTTCCTGGCTGTGGAATGATTAATCCCATTTCCTTGGCTGCATTCCTGTGGGAAGCAGAGGTGGGAGCTGGGGCAGCTCCCTGTGTCCCCTGGCTCTGGGTGCCACCCCAGGTGTCCCTCCCAGGGCTGGGGACAGACACCCAGTGACACCCCGGGCTCAGTGTCCCCCTCCCTGACCCCCAGCTCAGGAGGGACTGTGACTGCTCTGCAATCCCTGCTGAGCCCTCTTGTCACAAGGGCCTTGCCTTTGGCACTTCCCAATTTCCCCGGGAATTCTCACCCTGGGGTTCTGCCATGGGAAGCCCCCTTAGAAAAATTGATTTCTTCCAGGATTGTATTTCCCAAAGATCCATCTCTTCCAGGATTGTATTTCCCAGATGATCCATCTCTTCCAGGGTTGTACTTCCCAAAGATTCATCTCTTCCAGGATTATGTTTCCCAAAGATCCATCTCTTCCAGGATTGTATTTCCCAGATGATCCATCTCTTCCAGGGTTGTACTTCCCAAAGATTCATCTCTTCCAGGATTATCTTTCCCAACGATCCATCTCTTCCAGGACTGTATTTCCCAAAGATCCATCTCTTCCAGGATTATGTTTCCCAAAGATCCATCTCTTCCAGGATTGTATTTCCCAAAGATCCATCTCTTCCAGGATTATGTTTCCCAAAGATCCATCTCTTCCAGGATTGTATTTCCCAAAGATCCATCTCTTCCAGGATTATGTTTCCCAAAGATCCATCTCTTCCAGGATTGTATTTCCCAAAGATCCATCTCTTCCAGGATTATCTTTCCCGAAGATCCATCTCTTCCAGGACTGTATTTCCCAAAGATCCATCTCTTCCAGGGTTGTATTTCCCAAAGATCCATCTCTTCCATATTTCCCAAATCATGCTCCTCTTCACCAGGGCCTCTGCTGCACGTCCCTACCCAGCTCATTTGAAATTCAGATTTGCATTTCCAGGGCCTAACCAAACTTTGTCCTTTCTGCAGGGAAGGTGGGTGTTTATTCTGATTTGAATCCCAGCATATATTTTCAGTAGATTGTTTTCAGTGACATATTTGAAATAAAAGTCATCCACATGAAGCAGACTGAACCCCCCTGATGCCACTGAGCAGAACTGCTGGTGCCATTCTCATGATTTATATCCATTAATTTGCTTTCAGAGCACACTTAGCACGGTGATTTTCTTTGGAGATAAGTGATCTTGGGAGTAAAGCACAGGTGGAGGGGGAGCACTCCTCTCCTCCTGCTCGCTGCCTGCCCCTTCACCCACAGCGAGCCAAGCTGCCTGTCTGTGGCTCCGAGGAATGAGGCTCAAATGAGCTGGAAAACAGCTCAATCTGGGCCGGGGACGCTTCCAGACACGCCTGAGCTCCCGCTGGAGCCGGCTGGTGTCTCCTCTGGCGCTTCTTCCACTGCCAGGGCCGGGCTCAATTAAAGCTCAGCTCTAGTGGGGAGCGCAGCTCTGCTCGGGACCAGGGCGGGTGTGACTTCTGTAATGGTTTATTTAATTATGAATGGATTTGTAAAGGATTCTCAAAGCTCACACAGTCTTGTACATCTGTTTGCAAACTCTGAGATAAGGTGTGCTAACTTAGGGCATAAAATAAAAATGACATCGTTGAGAGAGAGATTGAACTAGAAACAAGTTTCAAACGATGGCAAAAAGACCAGATATTTTGGAGAATTAGAACTGTGAAAGATGCATTGTGGCAAGACCACATGGGGTAAAATAATAATTGATTTGTGTTAGAAGTATCAGCACCATTGTGTGGCAAAAGCTAATAGGCTGAAAAACATTTATTGGGTATTGTAACCAGGAAATAAATTGGCTTCTGATAGAATGGTGTAGGGTTTTACATCTCTTATGTTTTACCCTTCAATGAAACTGATAACAAAATAAAATCTTTTAAAGAATGCCTCTCAGTTGTCCCATCTCTGTACAGCTGGGATTTTCCAGCAGGTGGGGATGGGGATGGTCAGGGTAACTGATCCCGAGGGGATCAGGGCACTCATAGAACCCGAGGGGATCAGGGTATCCATGGAATTCACACCCGAAGGGATCAGGATATCCATGGAATTCACACCCGAGGGGATCAGGGTATCCATGGAACTCACACCCCACCTCCTGTCGGGGAGCTGTGCAGAGCCACAAGGGCCCCTGAGCCTCCTTTGCTCCCCCTGATGCCCAAGGGGTGAGCACAGCTCTGGTTTTCCCTGCTCCACCCCAAGCCCTGCCCTGCTCCTGCAGCCTCAGCCCAGCTTCCCTCGAAGGAGGGATCCAGCTCAGGAGATGGAGACAGGAACAAACCCAAAATGAGCTCTGGGTCTCTGCTGGGGGCTCTGGGTGACCCCAGGTGTGGGGGTTGCTCCAAGTTTGCTCTCCTGTAGAGACACTTCTTCAAAGAGCTGGATTAATAATTCACACCACACTACTCAGCTACAAAGCGTTTTCCTCAACCATTTCTTGATGGAATTTATTCCAGCATTTATGGCTCATTTTGCTTCCTTTTAAGCTGAAGGTGTTTGCAAATGAAAGCTGGAGAGTTTTCCACAGCCTGTTCCACACACGGGTCACAGGATATCAAGAAATTGGGGAAAAATGAGTGAATACTTGAAGAAAAATAGACTTGAGGTTATTTCGTGGGAGCCAGTTTATTTAAAGTGGCTTGTTGTAAAGTAGGAAAATGGAAATGTGAAATTTTTGGGATGATAGGGAGTTTTGGTGGAGGAAATGTGGATCTGCCCTGGCACAGTGCTGGGCTCTGCACAGCCTGGCAGGAAATCCAGCTGAAAGCTCTTGTGGCTGTTTGTGGGAGCTATGAGATGAACATTATTGATGTGCTTTGTCTATTGTTCATTTTTTCATTTATTTAGGTACCAGCTAAGCATAGGGCAAAACTATGAAAGACAAAAATACCCTCCTGGTGTATTTAATGAGGCAGTCACTTTGTACTCATCCTTCTGAAAATGGCTCTAAAAACAGCTGCAAAACACTGGATTCTTGGATTCCCATTCTGCTCCTTCCCCAGCCCTCCGAAAGGCAGGAACATTAAATATCACATTCCTTTAGTGTGCAACTGTGACAGTGACAGTGACCTGTGACACTGGCCTGTGACACATCTGTGACTGACCTGTGACAGTTACCAGTGACAGTTACCAGTGACAGTGACACTGACCTGTGACACTGCCCTGTGACACTGACAGTGACAGTTGACACTGACACTGATCTGTGACACTGACACTGTCCTGTGACGCTGACAGTGACAGTGACCTGTGACAGTGACACTGCCCTGTGACACTGACAGTGACACTGACAGTGACACTGACCAATGACAGTGACATTGACCTGTGACACTGGCCTGTGACAGTGACACTGCCCTGTGACAGTAACATTGACCTGTGACAGTAACACTGACCTGTGACACTGTCCTGTGACACTGCCCTGTGACAGTGACACTGCCCTGTGACAGTGACCTGTGACACTGACAGTGACCTGTCACAGTGACACTAACCTGTGACACTGACAATAACACTGACCTGTGACAGTGACAGTAACACTGACCTGTGACACTGACCTGTGACACTGACATTGACCTGTGACAGTGACACAGACAGTGACACTGCCCTGTGACACTGACAGTAACACTGACCTGTGACACTGCCCTGTGACAGTGACACTGGCCTGTGACAGTGACACTGCCCACAAGGCTCTGCCCCCTGGGGGACAGCAGAGGCCCTGGAGAGAGCTCTGATCTCAATATGGCACCAGCGTTATTAATTTGTGCTGCCAGCTGACAACTTTCCTGTCTCCAGTGATCTCCAGCCTTTGCTGAGCAATATTGGCTCCCCCTCTCCTGCTGCTCCCCATCATTTCAGCAGCATGGCAGGAGAAATTTCCTCCTTCCCTGCCAGCAGCACCAGCTCAGTTTATTGATCCAGACGAGCACATTGACTCAGAAGGTCAGCGCAGGGAAAAAATGGAGGAAAATGGGTTTTGTTCCTAGAAACTCTAACAATGAGCTGTGAGGGGCCTGGGGGAGCCAGGACAGGGTCCCTGTGCCAGCTGAGCAGGAATGGGGAAGGGGCAGCCCCAGGGCAGTCTGGTGATGGAGGCTGGGCGTGGAACAGGTCCCATTTCTCAGCAGGGCAGAGCTTTCCATGTGCTTTGGCTCAGGGAGAGCACAGCATGAAAACAACCATAAAAGAGAAACAGAACCGTGCTTGTTCAAGTGGCACGAGGGGTTTGGTGAGAAATAAACCTTTCCTGGTTTATTAAATATTGATTATATAGTTATAATTTATATTTATAACATATATTATTATATATTTATTATATATTTATAATACCTGGGACAGAACATGACAGGAGTTTACCCACCTGAGGTGATGAGGGTTTTTTTGGTTGGAAATGTTTTTGTCTCCCTTTACTCACCACGCCATGGATTCCTGTGCAGGACATCCCAAAGGCAGCAGAGCAGGCTGGGTTTTTCTCCACAGCTGTTTGTTCCAGCCCAGCCCAGCTCTCGTGCCAGGCTGGCTCTGCCCTGGCCTCCTCTGGACCCAGCGCTGCCCAAACCCAGTCAGGACCCAGCACCTCTGCAGAGCCTTGGGGCTCCCTGCAGGGGGGCCTGGGGTGGGCTCATCCCCTGAGCCCTGCT
>NC_079339.1:60172234-60359734 GCF_029582105.1 Oenanthe melanoleuca
CAGGGGGCTCCAGGAGAGCTGACATCAGTTTTCAGCCCAAGTTTCCCTGCAGGGTTTAAGGAAAATGCTGGATGCAGGGGTGGATCCCAGAGCTGGGATCTCTGCTCTGAGCCTGCAGTGCCCTCCCAGCTGGGAGCAGCACGGGCAGGGAGATGCTCCCTAACATTTGGAGGAGTTTGTTTTGCAGATTTTTTTAAGCTACTGCAGTAGAAAATAAATAAATACTGAAGGGCAATTTTAGCAGCGTGATTCTAATTTGTTTAATCAGATTATGTTGTTTTCTTCACTGCTGCCTTCTAATTTGGATATATGAAAATGAAATTAATATTAGATTCTCATATTTATTCAGACTTAATGAGATGATTGGAATGGGTTGCCAGAATGAGTCTTTTAAACGTGGCTGAACTTCTCTTCCTGGGACGTGTCTTCCATGAGGGCTGAATTCCTCCTGAAGTCAGGAAAATTACCCAAAATGTCACTTTTGCTCCAAATCATTCCAGAACTGTGTCACCAGCAGCTGCTCCAAGGTTTAACAGCACCAAACACAGGAGGGAATGGCCTTAAACGAGGGCAGGGATGGATGGGATGTTGGGAATTGGGAATTCCTGGCTGGGCTGGGATTGCCAGAGCAGCTGTGGCTGCCCCTGGATCCCTGGCAGTGCCCAAGGCCAGGCTGGACACTGGGGCAGTGGGAGGTGTCCCTGCCATGGCAGGGGTGGCTCTGGGTGGGATTTGAGGTCCCTTCCCACACACAGAGCAGCAGCAGTGCCAACCCCTCCTGCTGGAACCAAATCCCAAATCTCCCAGGGCTGAGCTGCCCATCCCTGCCCATCCCATCCCATCCCATCCCATCCCATCCCATCCCATCCCATCCCATCCCATCCCATCCCATCCCATCCCATCCCATCCCATCCCTTTATCCCATCCCATCCATCCCCAGAGCCGTGGATCTCACCCAGAGCTCCTGGGGCAGGGGTGGGGACGAGGGACAGGACTGACCTGGCACGGGCACAGGGGCCTGGCCAGAGCAGGTTTTTGGGAACTCTGGCTGTTGACACCACTCTGCAGACACTCCTGTTAATTACTGTGGGGTTTCAACTGAGTTTTCCTTAAAATCCCCGACAGCTCCTCACCTGATTATCTCCATTGTGAATCCAGCCTTGTCTATCCGATAATATTTCCCACTCAATCAACACATGCCTCCAACTTGCAATTATCTTGGGAAATGTTTTCATAATGTACAACCCTTCACCTTTTTGCTGCGCTGATTTATTGCCTCCGAGTTAAACCTTGATGTTCAATTTCCCGGCGTTGTTATTAACATCTCCTGCTAGAGAAAATAATTCCGCTGAAATTTCATGGGAAAATGAATCAAAACATGGTGATATATTTACACATGGCCTTTTAATCATTTCAAACATTGAGAAGTTTTTGATTTGAAATTACAGTAATTTTGTTTCAATTGTCCTTGGTATTATCCCCAGCCATAATTAGGAATATCCACAGAATTAACCGGCTGGCGGCTCCTTCCACAAACAGTAAACAACACTCTGATGGAAAGGAGCACCAGTTGCTGCTTTGAATCCCAGGTTCCTGCAGGTTTTCAGTAACAAGGACTTGGGATCAAGGTCCTTTTCTTTTTGTTTGGAGCCAGGAGCGGCGGTGAAGGAGGCAGAGCAGAGTGGGATCAGCACAGCCCATCCCAGCTGGAACCTTCCCAGGCTCTTCCTCTGCAGCAAGGAAGGTTCAGAATGGGCTGAACCCCGCAGGGCAGGGGGGCTCTGCAGGCACTCACACACCTGAGTCATGAAATCAGGGAGGGATAAATCATAGAATTAGGGAATAATAAATCACAGGGTCAGGGAACCAAAAATCTCAGAGTCAGGGAACCACAAATCCCAGAACCGGGGAACAACAAATCACAAATTCAGGGAACCACAAATCCCAGAGTCAGGGAACCACAAATCCCAGAACTAGGGAACCACAGATCCCAAAACCAGGGAACCACAAGTCCCAGAATCAAGGAATCACAAATCCCAGATTTGGGGAACCACAGATCCCAAAATCAGGGAACCACAAATCCCAGAATCAAAGAACTACAAATCCCAGAATCAGGGAAGCAAAAATCTCAGAATCAGGGAATCACAAATCCAGAATCAGAGAACCACAAATCCCAGAATCAGGGAACCTCAAATCCCAGAATCAGGGAATCGCAGATCCAGAATCAAAGAACCGCAAATCTCAGAATCAGGGAACCAAAACTCTCAGAATCAGTGAACCACAAATCCCAAATCGGGGAACCACAAATACCAGGGTTAAGACACCACAAATCCCAGGATCAGGGGACCACAGATCCCAGAGTCAGGGAATCACAAATCCCAAAATCAGGGAACCACAAATCCCAGGATCACAAAAACAAGGAATCACAGAACGGTTTGCAGGGCAGGACCTGAGACCCCGTCCTGTCCCACCCCCTCCCCAGGGCAGGGCCCCCTCCTCTCTTGCAAGGGAAGAGCTGTTGGAGCTCAGGGCACTGAGGGTTCAGGATCCCCCCTGGAAGCTCCTCCCGTGCCCAGAGGAAAGGGAATTCCCTCTGTTATCCTTGCAGTGGGTGATGCCCCTCAGGGATTGCAGTCCGGGATTTTCCCCGGCGAGGTGTGAGCCAGGATCCATCTCTGTGCCTGCCCTGGCTCTGCTGTGGAGCTGAGTGCAGTCCATGCACACACAGCTGGTAGAGCTCCATAAACCCAAAACCTGCTCAGCTCAGCCAAGCCTCAATCAGCTTCCACCCCCTGATCCAGGCTGGGAACACAGACAGGCACAGGGCCAGGACCTCTCACAGCAGATTGGGATGGATGACCCTCATTTCCCCATCTATGAGCCCAATAAAAGAAATGTTGTTGCACTTTAATGCATGATCTGTCATGATAATGAAGTTTTATTTACCATTTGCAGGAAGGTTTTCCCTGTCAGAGCTGCTGCTGGAAGAGCAGCCCAGCAGGATCCCAGGCTGCCAGGCAGCAGGGCAGGCTCTGTGTGGATTCCTGAATAACCTCTGCTGGGTTATTCGTTCTCCAGGATGCAGCTGAAGGCGCAGAGAGGGGCGAGAGCTGGGAATGAGGAGCTCAGGTTGTGCTCCTGTGGCTCCTGGGATGCACCTCTGGCTGCCCACAGCATTTCCCTCTCCCAGCAGGAGCCTCTCCCTCTGCAGAGCCCTCCTGGAGCCCCTGGGCTGGTTCCCAGTGAGTGACCCTCCTCACCAGGCTCTGGGCTCTGCCTGCCTCTGGCTCCATCCCAGCTCTGCTTTTCCTGACGTCCTTCTCTGTTCCACCAATTCCCTGCCTAAATCTCCTCCTGGTCCCTGTGACAGCTGTGCCTCAGCTCTGCTCCTGCCCTTCAGCTTTCCTGCCTCCCTGCCTGGACCCAACAATCTCATATTTGGATTCAATGGGTTTAGAGGTTTTCTCCAACCTAAATAATCCCATTATTCCTTTCCTCCCCAGTATTTCTCTGCCCTTTTCCCAGCTGCAGCCTCCCATTTCATTGACTTCAGCTCATTTTAAATAACCCACAGGGCTGTGTTTCCATTCCCTGGCTGTCCCTGAGCCAGGCCAGCACAAGGCCAGACCCAGTCACAGCCCAACGGCCACAGAAATGTCCAACAACTGATCCTAAGACACAATTTACTCCCCTTCCTCTCCCTCGCAGTCTGCTGATGCAGTGATCCATAAAACTTATGAGAAATATTTATAAAGGTGACAGCCCTGACATGGAGAATTAAATCACAATAGCAGAATGTGCCAATTTAGGAGCTTATGAAGTTCAAGTGAAAAACCCCAGAAAAAACAGATGAGGAACTGTCACAGCTGAGAAAAACAGGAGTCTGAGGAAATCAGAGCTGTGGGTTTGGTGCCTGCAGAGCAGCAGGAGGAGGGTGTGACACCAGCAAGGGGACAGGCAGGGTGCGACATCAGCCAGGGGACAGGGAGGGACAGGCAGGGACAAGCAGGGACAGGCAGGGACAGGCAGGGTGTGACATCAGCTAAGGACAGGCAGGGACAGGCAGGGGACAGGCAGGGTGTGATATCAGCCAGGGACAGGCAGGGACAAGCAGGGACAAGCAGGGACAGGCAGGGTGTGACATCAGACAGAGGACAGGCAGGGACAGGCAGGGTGTGACATCAGCCAGGGACGGGCAGGGACAAGCAGAGACAGGGAGGGACAGGCAGGGACAGGCAGGGACAGGCAGGGACAGACAGGGTGTGACATCAGCCAGGGACAGGCAGGGACAGGCAGGATGTGACATCAGCTAAGGACAGGCAGGGACAGGCAGGGGACAGCAGGGACAGCCAGGGTGTGGCATCAGCCAGGGACAGGCAGGGACAGGCAGGGAACAGGCAGCGACAGGCAGGATGTGACATCAGCCAGGGACAGGCAGGGACAGCCAGGATGTGACATCAGACAGAGGACAGGCAGGGACAGGCAGGGACAGGCAGGGTGTGACATCAGACAGAGGACAGGCAGGGACAGGCAGGGACAGGCAGGGGACAGAGCCCCAGCAGCCCAGGGCAGCCCTCCCTGCTGTGGGGGAGCCAGAGCTGCTCCTGCAGCACCCGAAGAGATGAGGGAGCAGCAACACCAATGCACCAGAGAATTTGTTATTTGTTCCATGAGTGAATAGCAGGGTTTGTTCTCTGGAAGCACCGAGGTGTGTGCTGTCCTGAGCAGCTCAGAGCCTCCCGGGGGGAGCAGGGTCTGTGGCACCTCTGTGCCAGGGCAGTCCCCACACAGGGACGTGTGACAGACCAAACCCTGCACAGGAGCACCCAGCTGCCTCTGGCTGCTTGGGCAGCACACTGGAGAGGAGATTTGGAGCCACACAGCCATTGACTCATGGGGACATTCCATCCTCCTGTGCTGGGGGGACCTCAGAGCCCACCCAGTGTCCCCCTGCCATGGCAGGGTCACCTCCCACTGTCCCAGTGTCCAGCCTGGCCTTGGGCATTGCCAGGGATCCAGGGGCAGCCACAGCTGCTCTGGCAATCCCAGCCCAGCCAGGAATTCCCAATTCCCACCATCCCATCCATCCCTGCCCCTGGCAGTGTCCCATTCCCTGTGTCCTGTCCCTCCATCCCTGTCCCCAGCCCCTCTCCAGCTCTCCTGGATCCCTCCAGGTGCCCTCAGCTCTCCCTGGATCCTTCTCCTCTCCAGGGAACATTCCCAGCTCTCCCAGATTCCCTCACAGCTTACACAGCATCTCCCACTGAGAGTTACTTGACATGTTTTTTTTGTGGTTTTTTTTTTTTTTTTTTTTAACACATTAACCCAATTTTTAGGCAATTAGTAAAGAAAATGTTGCAATTACTATTAATTTGTGTTACAGCTAGTCATCCTGTCACGTGGATCTGCTGAAGGAAAGGAAAAGGGAAGAAGCCCTTGTTGGCTGGTTCCCTACCCAGGCACCGTGTCCATTAAGAGACAAATAACCTTGATGTGCTGACACTTATCAGAGTCAGAAATCTCATGATTCACCAATTAATGTGGGAATATTAATGAAGAGCATCGTGTTGTTCCCAGGCACTCCCTGGTTACCTGAATTTTGTGCTAAAAAACCTTCAGAGTCAAAACAAGTGGGTGAAGGTAAATGAAGTTAAATTCAATATTACATTTTCTGTTCACCTGGCATGGCAAGTGTTCCAGGAAGGAAACTGAGCTGCCAGCTCTGGGCAGCTCCAGGGCTGAGGAGTGAAAACTGCTGAGGGGAGCAGGAGTTCTGTTTGTGCTCTGCTCCTCCTGGGTCTGGGATCTGCTGCCCCTGTCCCACCTGCAGTGCAGAGGGACATTGCATTTCAGAGCACAGGTGAGGACATCAGGCTGCTCTGAGCACTGGTGGGTGATTAATTAACTCCAACCCCACCCTCAGTGGCTCCTGATTCACCCAGTGCAGGTTTAGGAGCCACACTGCACTTGGGAACTGATAACTCCAGAAAAGGTTTGCCAAGGAGCCAGGCAGAACTCAGGAGTTCTGCATTAACATTTTCCTATTTGCCTGTAAAATACAGCTGTGATTCACACCAAGCACTCTGAGCAGCTACCCTGGGACTGTGTGGCTAAAAATTCATTTAATCTGAATCTATTTAAAAAGTTCCTTCCGAATGGACTCGGGGGAACAGATTTTGCATTGGCAAGGAGATGTATTCCCTGATTTAATACATCTCCCTGCTTCTAATTCTTCTGATTCTGTTATATGGAGCCACTTGTTGGAGTGCTGCAGTCGTTGAAAAATGGAATTAATTGGAAGTTGATGTGGGTTAGAAGCTCCTGCTGGTCTGTCTGGCTGGAGAGGGATTGTCACAGGGGCTGCTGTGCTGCTGTGGCTCAGATCTGTGCCCAGAGCCACCCTGGGGCAAAGGAGGGCTCAGGGATGGGGATCAGCCCCAAGCAGGGGCACAGTGAGCAGCCAGGGTGTCCAGAGAGGCAGAGCAGGGTGGGAAAATCACACAGGCATGGAATGGATTGGGTTGGAAACCCTGAAACCCTGAAATCCCACCCAGTGCCACCCCAGGGACACCTCCCACTGTCCCAGGTGCTCCAAGCCCAAATTCCAGCCTGGATCCAGGGGCAGCCACAGCTGCTCTGGCAATTCCAGGAGGAATGAGGGAGCCGTGGCTGAGGGACCCAGGTGACACTGCCCAGGGGGGTCACAGGGTCACAGGGCTGGAGGAGCCTGGGCAGGAAGGAGTTAATGCACTGCACACCCTCAGCCAGCCCTGTGGGCAGCAAAGCCAGGCCTGGGACAGGGACATGTGCCCAGGGGGTGTCCCCACAGGGCTCACAGCCCCAGCCCTGGGCACCCAGCTGGGCACAGGAGCCAGGGCTGGTGTCCTTCCCTTCCCTTCCCTTCCCTTCCCTTCCCTTCCCTTCCCTTCCCTTCCCTTCCCTTCCCTTCCCTTCCCTTCCCTTCCCTTCCCTTCCCTTCCCTTCCCTTCCCTTCCCTTCCCTTCCCTTCCCTTCCCTTCCCTTCCCTCCCCTCCCCTCCCCTCCCCTCCCCTCCCCTCCCCTCCCCTCCCCTCCCCTCCCCTCCCCTCCCCTCCTTTCTTTAATTCCTGTTTTTATTTTCACAAGACAGAGGTAAAACACTCACCAGTGTCCCTGCTGAGTGAGGAGGTCACTCTGTCACTCTGACACCTCCAGACTTTTTCTGGACCCTTTTGGTTTTTGCTGCTCTTTTCTGGCAGGGACATCTCCAATCCTTCCACACAGAGAAACCCCACAAACCATTCAGGAGCTCCACACAGACATCTGAGCCACTGTTTCCTGAGCTGAGGCTCCTCTGCACAGTTATCTCTCTTTTTTATTCTGCATCTGATTCCTGCACTGGGGCTCGTGCTGTAACTTTTTAAAATGTCATTCCTGGCATTACTTGTTGGATTGAAAATGTTATTTAAATGCATTTCACATGGACATTTATTACCAAGCTGGAAGGAAAACATTCTCTTGGAAGTTTACACAAGTTATGAACTTCACGTTTGTATTTAATGGCTTGGCAGAATTGCATTGTGAGAAAACATTATAAATATGAGAAATAAAAAATATTTCTAAAGATATTGTATAAGCTTCTGGATTTATCTCCCTCTATTTACTCCATTGCTCTGAGGGTCCATTAAGGCAGCAGTAATCTCATCCTAAAGACAGGATGTCATTCCTTATATCTGCATTCTGCTGCCACCCTTAAAGTGGGCCCCAAAGATCCACAAATGGGAAATAAACAAAACAGAACAAAAGAAATCAAACCAGGAAAAAACCATAATGGGACCTGTGGTTAATCTCAAAAGGATTTTTTCTTATTTGTCAGGCTTAATCCCCCTGCTCTGCAGGGACCAGATTTTCTCCTGGGCCACAAGAGAGCCTGGAGAGGGACTGGGATGGAGGGACAGACACAGGGAATGGGACACTGCCAGGGGCAGGGATGGATGGGATGGTGGGAATTGGGAATTCCTGGCTGGGCTGGGATTGCCAGAGCAGCTGTGGCTGCCCCTGGATCCCTGGCAGTGCCCAAGGCCAGGCTGGACACTGGGACAGTGGGAGGTGTCCCTGGGGTGGCTCTGGGGGGCATTTCAGGATTTAATGTCCTTTCCAGCACTCTGGGATTCTGGGATTCTGGGATTTTGTGACTCCATGCTGCTCTGCTCCCAGGCTCAGCCCCAGGGCTGCAGCCACCAAGGTCCCTCTGGTGTCCCCACCAGAGCCAGCCCCTGCCCAGGGGCTCCTCAGGGGCTTTGCTCCTGCTCCTCTGGGCAGCAGGAAGGACAGAGGGACACGGGGCTTTGCCCAGCTGTGCAGAAAACCCCTCTGGGCAAGGCCAGTGTCCATCCAGGGGCTGGGGCAGTGCTGCAGCTGGTTCCAGGAGGGACAGAGCCCTGGGGCACAGCCCCTGGGGTTTCTGTCTCGGGGTTCCCTCTTCCTTCCCCCCTGCTGAGGCACCAGGAAGGTGCAGCCTCCCCAAACCTGCCCCATTTCCCCTGAACCTGCAATTCCCCAAATTCAGAAACTGCCTCGTGCAGCCATTTGGCCAAACTGTGCAGGCCAAACTGTGTGGGTTCTGTGACAAACCTGGGCTGGAAGTCAACCCCAAAGCTCAGAAAGTCCCATGTGGATGTTCAGGAGCTGAACTGTGGCAAACCTGGGCTGGAAGTTCATCCCAAAGGTCAGAAAGTCCCATGTGGATGTTCCAGGAGCTGAACTGTCACAAACCCAGCTGGAAGTTAATCCCAAAATTCAGAGAGCCACATTTGGATGTTTCAGGAGCTGAACTGTGTGGGTTCTGTAACAGACCCAGCTGGAAGTCAATCCCAAGCTCAGAAAGCCCCATTCAGATGTTCCATGAACTGAACTGTCCCAGCCCTGTGACAAGTCTGGAATTAATCCCAAAATTCACAAAGTCCCATTTGGCTGCTCCATGAGCTGAACTGTCCCAGCCTTGTGACAAGTCTGGAATTAATCCCAAAATTCACAAAGTCCCATTTGGCTGCTCCAGGAGCTGAACTGTCCCAGCCCTGTGACAAACCCAGCTGGGAGTGGGGACAGACATCCAGCCCCATCCCAAATCCGTGCCCACCCATTCCCTCACCCAGGAACTGACTGTGCAGACACCAGCACATCTCCCCTGGCCCAGCCCAGCCCCGCTGCCCTCCCTGGCTCTGAGCCCCTCTGGGCTCCCCTCTGCCTCCCTGCACTGTCCAGCCCTGCTGCTGATCCCTGCCTGGCCCCTGCCCAGGGACCAATGGCAGAACGGTGCAGGGCTGGATTTTGGCACTCACAACTCCTTCCTGCCTCTCTTGCACTTGGAACAACCTTTAGGCACTGATGAGCTCAATGGCAATGGTCTGTAACTGGTTATTGGGATTTTAGTGTGGGTGTGCACAGCATACCAAAGCCTTATGCAGGTAAATGAAATATTGTGGGGTAGGAAGGAGTCCAGCTCCCAGGGATGCTTCTCAGCCCAGCACAGACGTGGGGCAGGAGGAGAGGAGCCCCTGGCTGTGCTGGCAGGAGTGTGACACCCCCTAATTAATGATGGGGCACGAGGAGCACAGCCCAGCACAGGCTGTGGGGCTGCAATGGATTTTTGCCAGGAGTCTGAGGCTCACATTAAGGGTGGAAACATTTTAATTTAGCAGTTTTAACAGGACGATGAAGGTAAAGAGTCAATCGAGAGGGTTTGTGATGGGCCAGGGAGGGGGAGAGCAGTGCAGAATGGGGCTGCACTTTTTCCTGCTGTCCTGTTTTTTTCTTCTTTTGCAAAAATTCAGTGTGAATTCTATGTAAATTTACAGTTTGCAAACCCATCCCTGCCCACTGAAGAGCTTGGAATTGTTAATTAGTTCTTTCCTCCACTGGGAGAGAGACCCAGAGAGGCAGCAGAGGTCCCACCTGTGCCAGGTGTGCAGGAATCATGGAAGCCCAGCCTGGTTTGGGTGGGAAGGATCTTAAATCCCCCCAGTGCCACCCCTGCCATGGCAGGGACACCTCCCACTGTCCCAAATCCCAGTGTCCAGCCTGGCCTGGGGCACTGCCAGGGATCCAGGGGCAGCCACAGCTGCTCTGGCAATTCCAGCCCAGCCCTGCCCTCCCTGCCAGGGAGGAATTCCTCCTAAAATGAGACGTGGGCAGAGAAGAGAGCAGTCTGTGGAGCTGTGCTGTGCCCAGCAGCACTGGGCAGCACGAACTGGCAGTTCAGTGCAATTTCCATCTTCACATTCACTGTCAGAACATCTCCTTCCACAGGAGCAGGTGTCCGTGGCCTCCTGCAGGACGCCCTGCTCCACCCCAGCTCTGTGCTGGAATTCAGCTGTGCAGAGCCTGGAGGGATCAGCTCCCTGCAGGGACAGCTGTGCAGGGGTGTTGAAGGGAGCAGCCCTTGGTCCCACCCCAGCACTGGCTCAGCTGCTTGAATCCACCTGCACGAGTTGCTTTCACTTTCCATCAGCTGAGGCTGATCCAGTAACAAAGGTGCAGAATTTCCTCCTGTTCCTGCTGCTGCTCCCTCTGATCCCCCCTGCACTCTGGAGCCATGAGAGCTGCTGGATGGAGGCACAGAGCCCCTTCCACCGCCCACTGAGGGTGTCCCTGCCCCAGCCCCTCCTGCCCTGTCCCACCCAGGCTCCCCCTGCCCTCCCCCTCGTTTCCCTGCAGCTCCCTGGAGTTACTGGCACAGTTTGATTTATTCTCTGTCTGCTCAATAACAAATGATTATGTGTCTTCTCCCAGTGATTTACAGGGATGAAGTGGCTTCTCCCTGGAAGCCTGTGCATTGTAAGTGCAGCCCTCCACATCCAGAAATGCAAACGTTGCTGTGGGCATGGAACCACAGCCAGGGAACCTGGGGATAGAACCATGGGGATAGAACCATGGGAACAGAACCAAGGGAACAGAACCAAGGGACCAGAACCATGGGAACAGAACCATGGGGACAGAACCATGGGGACAGAACCAGGGGAATGGAATCAAGGGAACAGAACCATGGGAATAGAACCATGGGAATGGAATCATGGGCATGGAACCACAGCCAGGGAACCTGGGGATAGAACCATGGGCATGGAATCAAGGGAATAGAACCATGGGAGTAGAACCATAGGAATGGAATCAAGGGAACAGAACCATGGGGATAGAACCATGGAAATAGAAGCACAGCCATGGAATCACAGGAACAGAACCATGGGCATGGAACCACAGGAATGGAACCATGGGAATAGAACCACAGGAATAGAACCACAGCCATGGAACCACAGGAACAGAACCATGGGGATAGAACCAGGGGAATGGAATCTAGGGAATAGAACCATGGGCATGGAACCACGGGAATAGAACCACAGCCATGGAACCACAGCCATGGAACCACAGGAATAGAACCATGGGCATGGAACCACATCTGTGGGCTTGGGCACCCAGGAGGGGACAGGGAAGGAGCAGGGCTCTGCTGCCCAGGAGGGGACAGGGAGGGATGACAGAGCACAGCTGAGCAGTGGTCCTGAGCTGTGGCTCTCTGGCCCTCGGGGTGCCCTGCCCTCCCAGGGTGTTTGCAGTCAGTCATTGGGGGTGCCAAAGCCCCCTCAGGGCACTGAGTCCAGCTGTAATCCCAGCCCTGCCCAGCCACCACTGACCCTGTCCCTGATCCATCCTCACCACCATCCCTCACTATCATCCATCCAGACAGCACTGAGATCCTCCCTGACATCCAATCCCAGAATCTGCCCTGGCAGCACTGAGACCCCCCCTGCCATCCAAAACCAGAAATCTGCTCTGGCAGCACTGAGACCCTCCCTGCCATCCACAACCAGAAATCTGCTCTGGTTCCAGGCAGCACCCAGACCTTCCCTGCCATCCAATCCCAGAATCTGCCCTGGCAGCACTGAGACCTTCCCTTTCATCCAAAACCAGAAATCTGCTCTGGTTCCAGGCAGCACTGAGACCCTCCCTGCCATCCAATCCCAGAAATCTGTTATGGCAGCACTGAGACCTTCCCTTTCATCCAAAACCAGAAATCTGCTCTGGCAGCACTGAGACCCTCCCTGCCATCCAAAACCAGAAATCTGCTCTGGTTCCAGGCAGCACTGAGACCTTCCCTGCCATCCAATCCCAGAATCTGCCCTGGCAGCACCCAGACCTTCCCTGCCACCCAATCCCAGAACTGCTCTCCTGGCCCATCCAGAGCAGGGTCCCCAGAAGCTCCTGTGGGACATTGCTGGGGCTGTATCTCAGGGGAGCCTCTCTCACCAAACCCTGAGGAGGGCCCTGAGTCCTTCCTGCCCTCTGGGGAGAGGAGGATGAGGAACTGGGTGAGAAGGATGAGGAACTGGGATGAAGGAGGATGAGGAACTGGGTGAGGAGGATGAGGAACTGGGATGAAGGAGGATGAGGAACTGGGATGAAGGAGGATGAGGAACTGGGTGAGGAGGATGAGGAACTGGGTGAGGAGGATGAGGAACTGGGTGAGAAGGATGAGGAACTGGGTGAGGAGGATGAGGAACTGGGATGAAGGAGGATGAGGAACTGGGATGAAGGAGGATGAGGAGCTGGGTGAGGAGGATGAGGAACTGGGATGAGGAGGATGAGGAACTGGGATGAAGGAGGATGAGGAACTGGGTGAGGAGGATGAGGAACTGGGATGAGGAGGATGAGGAACTGGGATGAAGGAGGATGAGGAACTGGGATGAGGAGGATGAGGAACTGGGTGAGGAGGATGAGGAACTGGGTGAGGAGGATGAGGAACTGGGATGAAGGAGGATGAGGAACTGGGTGAGGAGGATGAGGAACTGGGATGAAGGAGGATGAGGAACTGGGATGAAGGAGGATGAGGAGCTGGGTGAGGAGGATGAGGAACTGGGATGAGGAGGATGAGGAACTGGGATGAGGAGGATGAGGAACTGGGTGAGGAGGATGAGGAACTGGGTGAGGAGGATGAGGAACTGGGTGAGAAGGATGAGGAACTGGGTGAGGAGGATGAGGAACTGGGATGAAGGAGGATGAGGAACTGGGATGAAGGAGGATGAGGAGCTGGGTGAGGAGGATGAGGAACTGGGATGAAGGAGGATGAGGAACTGGGTGAGGAGGATGAGGAACTGGGTGAGGAGGATGAGGAACTGGGATGAAGGAGGATGAGGAACTGGGTGAGGAGCTGGGTGAGGAGGATGAGGAACTGGGATGAAGGAGGATGAGGAACTGGGTGAGGAGGATGAGGAACTGGGATGAGGAGGATGAGGAACTGGGATGAGGAGGATGAGGAACTGGGTGAGGAGGATGAGGAACTGGGTGAGGAGGATGAGGAACTGGGATGAAGGAGGATGAGGAACTGGGGTGAAGGAGGATGAGGAATTGGGTGAGAAGGATGAGGAACTGGGTGAGGAGGATGAGGAACTGGGATGAAGGAGGATGAGGAACTGGGTGAGGAGGATGAGGAACTGGGTGAGGAGGATGAGGAACTGGGATGAAGGAGGATGAGGAACTGGGTGAGGAGGATGAGGAACTGGGATGAAGGAGGATGAGGAACTGGGTGAGGAGGATGAGGAACTGGGATGAAGGAGGATGAGGAACTGGGTGAGGAGGATGAGGAACTGGGTGAGGAGGATGAGGAACTGGGATGAAGGAGGATGAGGAACTGGGTGAGGAGGATGAGGAACTGGGATGAAGGAGGATGAGGAACTGGGATGAAGGAGGATGAGGAACTGGGTGAGGAGGATGAGGAACTGGGATGAAGGAGGATGAGGAACTGGGTGAGGAGGATGAGGAACTGGGATGAAGGAGGATGAGGAACTGGGTGAGGAGGATGAGGAACTGGGTGAGGAGGATGAGGAACTGTGGTGAGGAGGATGAGGAACTGGGATGAAGGAGGATGAGGAACTGGGGTGAGGAGGATGAGGAACTGGGTGAGGAGGATGAGGAACTGGGATGAGGAGGATGAGGAACTGGGTGAGGAGGATGAGGAACTGGGGTGAGGAGGAAGCTGCCAGGCCCTGCAGGTTCTGCACTGTCCCTCTCCAGCCCCTGGGACTGATCCCAGAGAGCTCCTGCTGCTGCTGGAGAGCCCAGGGCTCTCCCAGGGCTCCCTCCCTGCAGGGCTGCAGGATTTCACCCTCCAGAACCCCCTCGGGCCCTCACAGCCCTTCTCTGGTGCTTTTTAGCCACAATAAACTCGCTCCTGGCACATTGTGAACCTCTCCGTGGCACCTCCCCACAACAATCTATTTAATTGAGTTAACTGGCTGAATGTGAGAGTCTCATTTTTATGCTGTTCTGATTTTTTATACTATAACCACTGGAAGGAGTTTGCATCACGTTTACATGTTATTTTTTCCCTCAGACATTGATAATTGTTATCTCCTTTTAAAGAGAGCACTTAAGGCTATTTGCTCCATCTCCTTGTGAACATTTACTCTCAAGCCCGTTTAAGCAATCACCATTCAAATCCAGCACTTCAGAGCAAAGAGAAATAAAATAAAAGCCAAGGTTTTTTTTTCAATTGGAGGGGCCAAGATGAGAATGATGCCTGTAAAAGCAGGTTATTTGTATCCATCAGTGGCCAGGACTTTGCAGGTAGCTGTAAAAAGCAGGGTGTAAAACGAGGGGCTGAGGTCAGAGCCCAGGAGGGCGGCAGCTCCATCTCTGCTCCCAGGGACAGGGACAGGGAACAGCTGGAGCCGGCCCAGGGGGTCAGGGTGGGTTTTGGGAAAGGTTCTTCCCTCGGAGGGTGGGACAAGCACTGGAGCAGCTCCCCAGGGATTGGTGACATTCCCGAGGCTGCAGAGCTCCAGGAGGGTTTGGACACCAGGGATGCCAGGGTGGGATTTCGGGGGCTCTGGGCAGGGACAGGGGCTGGGTGATCCCTGTGGGTCCCTCCAGCTCAGGATATTCTGGAATTCTGTCCCTGTGAAATGTCTCTGTCGCCAGCTGTGGGAACATCCTTGGAAATGTTCCAAAACCGAGAGACCCGCGTTGCTCAATGGGCTCAGGGTGCCCGTGGAAGGCTGGGCTTGGCCCAGGGCTCCCCTCCGGAGATGGGGCTGGGCTGGGGGACACCTCGGGCTCCAGGTTTTCGGAATTGCTGTCCCGGCTGTCCCCGGTGAATCCAGAGCCATCCCTGCCTCTCTGCAGCCGCACCTCCGCCTCCCCAAATCCGCAATGAATAATGCATCAGCTCCATCCCAGCCATAAATAACGGCGCCGCTGCCGGAGATCCGAGCTGCTGCTTTTCTCCCGCCTCGGAGCTTTAGAGGAGCATCTGAAAAATGTGTTTAATCCATCCAGCAGCGTCTCGGGAGGATCCCAGCTCCAGCCTTAATTCGGCACTGCTGCTGCTGAGCGCTGGTGCCGCCCAGGGCAGGGGATCGGTCCCGGGAAGGGATTTCCAGGGCACAGCAGGGATGCAGGATGCAGGGATGCAGGATGCAGGGATGCAGGGATACAGGGATGCAGGGATACAGGGATACAGGGATACAGGGATGCAGGGATAAGAGATGCAGGGATGCAGGGATACAGGGGTGCAGGGATACAGGGATGCAGGGATACAGAGATGCAGGGATGCAGGGATACAGGGGTGCAGGGATGCAGGGATGCAGGGATACAGGGATGCAGGGATGCAGGGATGCAGGGATGCAGGGATGCAGGGATACAGGGATGCAGGGATGCAGGGATACAGGGATGCAGGGATGCAGGATGCAGGGATGCAGGGATGCAGGGATGCAGGCATGCAGGGATACAGGGATGCAGGGATACAGGGATACAGGGATACAGGGATGCAGGGATACAGGGATGCAGGGATACAGGGATGCAGGGATGCAGGGATACAGGGATGCAGGGATGCAGGGATACAGGGATACAGGGATGCAGGGATGCAGGGATGCAGGGATACAGGGATACAGGCATGCAGGGATGCAGGGATACAGGGATACAGGGATGCAGGGATGCAGGGATGCAGGGATGCAGGGATGCAGGGATGCAGGGATGCAGGGGTGCAGGGATACAGGGATACAGGGATGCAGGGATGCAGGGATGCAGGGATACAGGGATGCAGGGATGCAGGGACACAGGCATGCAGGGATGCAGGGATGCAGGGATACAGGGATGCAGGGATACAGGGATGGAGGGAGTCAGGGACACAGGGATACAGGGATGCAGGGATGCAGGGATGCAGGGATGCAGGGATGCAGGGACACAGGGATGCAGGGACACAGGGATACAGGGATGCAGGGATACAGGGATGCAGGGATGCAGGATACAGGGATGCAGGGATGCAGGGACACAGGGATACAGGGACACAGGGATGCAGGGATACAGGGATACAGGGATACAGGGATGCAGGGATGCAGGATACAGGGATGCAGGGGTGCAGGGATACAGGGATACAGGGATGCAGGATACAGGGATGCAGGGATACAGGATACAGGGATACAGGGATGCAGGGATGCAGGGGTAACAGGGATACAGGGATGCAGGGGTGCAGGGGGGATACAGGGATGGATACAGGGATGCAGGGATACAGGGATGCAGGGATGCAGGGATGCAGGATGCAGGGATGCAGGGATACAGGCATGCAGGGACACAGGGATACAGGGATGCAGGGGATACAGGGATGCAGGGATACAGGGATGCAGGGATGCAGGGGTTACAGGGATACAGGGATGCAGGGATGCAGGGATGCAGGGATACAGGGATGCAGGGATGCAGGGATGCAGGGATACAGGGATGCAGGGATGCAGGGATGCAGGGATGCAGGGATGCAGGGATACAGGGATGCAGGGATACAGGGATACAGGGATGCAGGGATGCAGGGATGCAGGGATACAGGGATGCAGGGATGCAGGGACACAGGCATGTGGTGATACAGGGATGCAGGGATGCAGGGATACAGGGATGCAGGGATACAGGGATACAGGGATACAGGGATGCAGGGATACAGGGATGCAGAGATACAGGGATGCAGGGATACAGGGATACAGGGATGCAGGGATGCAGGGATGCAGGGATACAGGGATGCAGGGATGCAGGGATGCAGGGATGCAGGGATACAGGGATGCAGGGACACAGGGATACAGGGATGCAGGGATGCAGGGATGCAGGGATACAGGGATACAGGGATGCAGGGATGCAGGGATGCAGGGATGCAGGGACACAGGGATACAGGGATGCAGGGATACAGGGATACAGGGATGCAGGGATACAGGGATGCAATGATGCAGGGATGCAGGGATGCAGGGATGCAGGGATGCAGGCATGCAGGGATACAGGGATGCAGGGGTGCAGGGATACAGGGACACAGGGATGCAGGGATACAGGGATACAGGGATACAGGGATGCAGGGATGCAGGATACAGGGATGCAGGGATACAGGGATACAGGGATGCAGGATACAGGGATGCAGGGATGCAGGATACAGGGATGCAGGGATACAGGGATACAGGGATGCAGGGACACAGGGATGCAGGGATACAGGGATGCAGGGATGCAGGGATGCAGGGATGCAGCTATACAGGGATGCAGGGATACAGGGATACAGGGACACAGGGATACAGGGATACAGGGATGCAGGGATACAGGGATGCAATGGTGCAGGGATGCAGGGATGCAGGGATGCAGGGATGCAGGGATACAGGGATACAGGGACACAGGGATACAGGGATACAGGGATGCAGGGATACAGGGATGCAATGGTGCAGGGACACAGGGATACAGGGATGCAGGGATGCAGGGATGCAGGGATGCAGGATACAGGGATACAGGGACACAGGGATACAGGGATACAGGGATGCAGGGATACAGGGATGCAATGGTGCAGGGACACAGGGATACAGGGATGCAGGGATACAGGGATACAGGGATGCAGGGATACAGGGATGCAATGATGCAGGGATGCAGGGATGCAGGGATGCAGGGATGCAGGCATGCAGGGATACAGGGATGCAGGGATGCAGGGATGCAGGGATACAGGGATGCAATGGTGCAGGGATGCACGGATGCAGGGGTGCAGGGATGCAGGGATACAGGGATGCAGGCATGCAGGGATGAGTCCTTCCAAGGGGTGATGCTCCCAAGGAGCCCCACGCTCTCTGAGCTGGCACAGCCCTGCTGGGCTCCCTGCCGTGCCCCTCCGCTGCCAGGGGTGCCCAGCTCCCCCAGCCCCATTCGCTCCTTTCTTTGCGAAGTCGGAACCTCCGGGGCCGCTAATTGCCGGCGCTGGGCTTTAATTAGCTCTGCGCACTGCTTTTCATTTTGGGTGGGCCTGGGATGATAAATGGTGTGTTTGGACCTCCAAATCCATTGCAGTTAATAGAATTGTGAAAGCTTTTCCTCTCAGCCGGTACTCCGCGCCCGATGTCTGACTCACAGACAGGGCGTAAATGTGATTTATTCTCACCGCGGTGGCAACTTTTACAATTACAACAGTCCCAGAGCTCAGGCTCCCTGCACTCACCCTGCTTTATTTACATCTCCATCCATTTGTAAGCTGGTTATTACGCTCAGTAAATTCTTGGGGAAGAAAAACAAAAGAAAAACCATCCTTACTCACATTTTATCAGGCTGTTTAGCAGCTACTTCAGTTAGGAACTGTCTGCGATCACCCAGGTCCTGCCAGCAGCCAGAGGGTCAGCTCCGAGCGTGGCTGGACAATGCTCAGAGCTGACCGGGGTGGCACCAGGGGAGCTCCAGGAGCAGAAATGCCTCTGGGGCTGGGAAGCAGTGACCGGGATCAGCCAGGATTCAGGAAAGAGCCAGGAGGAGGAGGGAGGAACCTGACACTCTGCAGGGCTTTGGGACATGAGGCTCTGAAACCTCCTGGGGACCTGGGAAGTCTCTGCAGCCTCTTCGTCTGGGTGTTCCACTCTTGCTGTGTTTGGGGCTGGCACAAACACCCTCATTGTCCTCAGCAGTTTGCCCTGGGTGTTTTTATTGACAATTTTTCCTGTAACTTTCCCCCCAAAACCTGTGCTGAAGTTACACTCCCTCTTCGTTCTAAATTGGAGCTGTTGTGTTGATTACCCAACTCACACTGGATTAATTTCTTGTCATATCTCATTAGAAATCCATCTTCAAACAGGGTCTGTAAAGTCCCCTGACTCATTTTCAGTGTTCTAGATTTACACATTGCTGCTCCTGCTTTATTTTTGTTTTCAGGCTAAAAAGACTCATATACTTAAATACGATTTGCTAATTCTGCAGGATCATAAATATCTGTGAAAAGTGCCCGATATTCTCTCTGGGTTGATCTGGGAACACTTCAGTGCTGGCTCACATATTCTCAGCTGCAGTGGCACCCGCTCGTGGCTCTCCAGGAGGGAGAAATGAATTCTCCTCATCAGGTTTTATGGCTGACATCATGGTCTGACACCCACTCCAGCTCCCAGCCCCTGCGCAGACAAATGCACAGCGACCTCGGGGAGAAGAATTCCTGAGAAATGAGAAAGACAACGGCACAGTGGATAAAAATACCGGGGATGAAAAATGCTCTGCAGCGTCAGAAATTACTCTTTGGAAGGAAACACGAGGCTGAGAGCAGGAGACTCGTGTTCTGGGGACACGAGATAAATAAATGCTGCAGCACAGCCTGGAGCCATGGGCATGGCAGGCACCGGGCTCTGCTCTGACCTGCTCTGTCCTGCTCTGTCCTGCTCTGCTCTGCTCTGTCCTGCTCTGTCCTGCTCTGCTCTGCTCTGTCCTGCTCTGTCCTGCTCTGTCCTGCTCTGTCCTGTCCTGTCCTGCTCTGTTCTGCTCTGCTCTGCTCTGACCTGCTCTGCTCTGTCCTGCTCTGTCCTGCTCTGTCCTGCTCTGCTCTGTCCCCCCGGTCACAGCCCAGCCCCTCCTGCAGCACAGCCCCGAAACTCCTCCCCGGGCTGGAAATCACTGCTGGAATTCCAGGGAAGATAACACAGAGAAATCACTGCTGGAATTCAGGGAAGATAACACAGAGAAATCACTGCCAGAATTCCAGAGAAGATAACACAGAGAAATCACTGCTGGAATTCCAGGGAGGATAACACAGAGAAATCACTGCTGGAATTTGAGGGAAAATAACACAGAGAAATCACTGCTGGAATTCCAGGGAAGATAACACAGAGAAATCACTGCTGGAATTCCAGGGAGGATAACACAGAGAAATCACTGCTGGAATTTGAGGGAAGATAATATTTCCAGGGTGTCACACAGCTGGGTGTCACACACAGGAGCTGGGTCCGAGATAAACTATGTCTGAGATAATCTGGGTCTGAGATAAACTGGGTCTAAGGTGGGTCTAAGCTGGATCTGGTGGCAGCCAGGTCCCACAGGACCCAGGTGTGACAGGAGCTGGGTGTGACAGGAGCTGGGTGTCACACACAGAGCTAGGTGTCACACAGGAACTGGGTCTGAGATAATCTGGGTCTGAGATAAACTGGGTCTGAGATAGGCTGGGTCTGAGATAAACTGGGTCTAAGCTGTGTCTAAGCTGGATCTGGTGGCAGCCAGGTCCCACAGGACCCAGGTGTGACAGGAGCTGGGTGTCACACAGGAGCTGGGTCTGAGATAAGCTGGGTCTAAGCTGGATCTGGTGGCAGCCAGGTCCCACAGGACCCAGGTCCCACCGGAGCCGTGGGCTCAGGGCACAGTTCCCAGCCTGGCTGTGGGTTGGGGACACTGTGGCACAGCCATGGCACAGCCTGTAGGAGTTACAGCCGCTCTCCTCCCCGCTCTGCCTTCCCCAGCTGACATTTTTCATGGCTGGAGCTTTCAATTATCCCAACAACAAACAATTCTCGTGCTCGGGGCTCTCCCAGGGGTTTGCTCTGCTGGGCTCTGGTGCAGAACGTTCCTGTGCCACAGCTCCAGAGCCCCCAGCCCTGCAGCATTCCCAGACTGTCCCCAGGGCTCAGAGCTGTGATTTAACACCCATCTGCTTGTGTTGAACAAGTGGTGACCGCTGAAGGAAGGTGTAAAATATTTGAAATTACTGCTCTGGGGAAATTAATGACACGTTTTCCTGCTCTACAGCTTCTGTCCTGCTTTTCACTGGCAAAGGTTGGTGGATTTAATAGGCAAAGGAAAAGCAGAACAATGCAGGGATGAAGGTGATTGTATTAGTATGATTTAGGAGAATAATCTGAGAGAAAGGAAATAAATTGTGAGACACAGAGCCTGTAATTCCACAGCATAATTTTATTATTGTTACCAAAATTGGCTCCATCTCAGTTACTTTAGCCCTTAGAAAGTTTGAACAGATGGCATCTCTTGCTCTAACTGTATATCTAATTTAGCTTGCATGACTTTTTGATTATGTATATTTGAATTAATGGGCTTCTCTATTTGTTCCATCATCGGGTTAATGGTGTTCAAAAGACGTGGATAGGTATCAATTCTTAGTCAAAAATACAGTCAAAAGTAAATGAAATTTGCTACCAAAGAATGGTGCTGAACAGTGAAATAAGTCCACCAGGGATAAATTGATCTTTGCTAAATCAGGCACAGCTCTTGGCTGCCAAACCCACGCAGCAGAGGAAACGGAGGTGACTGGGGAGTGACTGATCACTGCACCACAGATGCCAATGCCAAATCAATATTTCAATTTCCCTGTGGAAATGGTGCTCAGGGGATGCCCAGGGAGGTTTGCAGTGCCCATCCCTGGAGGTGTCCCGGGAATTCCTGGGGGTGGCACCCAGAGCTCTGGGCTGGGACAGGGTGGGCACAGCTGGGACTCAGTCCAGGAGGATTTTCCTGCCCCAGTGATCCTGGGATTCTGTGATGCAACAGGAGATGAGCATTCCTTGGATCCTCAGGAGATAAAGCACAGTCAGGTGGTGCCTTTCAGATGTCACAGCAAGAAGGAGCCACCACCCTCTGGTGTCCTTTTGACAAGAAAGCAGAGAGATCAGCAATGCTGCTTGGGGCAGGGGCTGCAGCTCCTGTGCTGGCCAGAAACCTGGGGGGCAGCAGGAACCCCTCGCTGGGAAAGCAGAAACTTCCCTGGGTTCCTCAGACATCAGAATGTAGGGATTGAACGAAAACATTTAGAGAAATTGGAGTATATTAAGTCACACAGACATGAAGCAGAAGTTCAGTTTTAAGTAGAGCTATTATTAAGTCACGTGGCTATGAAGTAGAACTTTAAGTTTTAAGTAATGATGTGTTTTAAGTGCTTTAAAAGAGTAAAAAGCCTTAGAATCTAGTGTCAAGTTTAGATCTTAGTGAAAGTTCACAAACTTAGCCCCAGACACTATGAAAATGTAGTAAGAACGTTGCTTGCATTTTAAAAATAGAACAAGATAGAGCTGTGTGTGTGAATAGACAGAGCTGTACACACAAGTTATGTGTCAGGATTAACACTGCTTTTGTGTTATAAAACTAGAATTTTAATGGGTTTAGAAAAAATGTTTTAGGTTCATGCTTTTAGTTTATTGGATGATTTATGAATAAATAAACTTTGTATTGGGGTGGAAAAGGCATTCTCTATTATTATTATCATTGCTCCTTCCTTCCTTCCTTGGTTGTTTTATTTTAAATAAATAAATAAATAAAATAAAAATACATAAACCCAGAAATGTGGGTGGAGTTGTGTGGGGTTTTTTTTCCCAATTTTGGCCAATTTGGCACCATCCCAGCTATAGTTTTTGGCTCTTAATCCTTTAGAGGAGTGATGACCTGTAATCCACTGACACAGCCCAGAAGGAACATTTACTGGTTTAAAGATTAAAAGAAGGTTTCAGTTATTGAAGCCAATTATTGTCACTGAACGTCTCGTGTCCCCTGTGGGTGAGAAACAGAGGTGATGCTCTGAAAGAAAAATCAGAATCAAAGAATCAGAATGATTATAAATTATATAAATGAATCAGAATGATTATAAAGCAGCATCTTCTTTAAATAAAACCAAAACTGAGATATAGTTAGCAGTGTCTCTGCATTACATTTCTGCCTTCTGTGTTTGATTTATAGAAAACCTGTGGGTTTAAACTTTGCATGGCAGGTTCTCAGGGACAGCCCCCATTCCGTGTCAGCCTTTGGGGCCCAGCCTGCCCCAACCTCGGGATGGTGCTGGGGAGGTGGATAAATAAAAATAAAGGGATGGGAACGACTGAAGGGCTGGAAACAGAAAGCTTTAATGTAAGGAGAAACTAAAGGGGTGCACAAGGGCACAACATAAACCATAACCCCAAACACTGCCCACAGTAACTCCTTTACAACACTCATGTTTGCAGGCCTGTGTAGCTCCTTTACAAGGCCCTGAAACGGGGTTGATCACACACTTATATAAACTATGATGGAATGTTCTAGAAAGCTTCCAGCCAGTCACAGACTGCTGTGTAATCTCTATTTGCATGGTCACTCCCAGTTGTTCCCATAATCCTTTTCTTCTTCTTTGCTTCTAGCCATAACTGGACTGGACATTACCTGCCTTGGCAGTACTGCCAAAAATCTGTGACACATGGCCATGGATAATCCAGAGAATGTGTCTGCTGCACAGCCACTGATAATCCAGGGAATCTGTGCTGCTGGCCATGGATAATCCAGGGAATCTCTACTGCTGGCCATGGATAATCCAGAGAATGTGTTTGCTGCACAGCCACTGATAATCCAGGGAATCTGTGTGCTGCTGGCCATGGATAATCCAGGGAATCTCTACTGCTGGCCATGTATAATCCAGGGAATCTCTGCTGCTGGCCATGGATAATCCAGGGAATCTCTGCTGCACAGCCATGGATAATCCAGGGAATCTCTGCTGCTGGCCATGGATAATCCAGGGAATCTCTACTGCTGGCCATGAATAATCCAGGGAATCTCTGCTGCTGGCCATGGATAATCCAGGGAATCTCTGCTGCACAGCCATGGATAATCCAGGGAATCTCTGCTGCTGGCCATGGATAATCCAGGGAATCTGTGCTGCACGACCATCAGTAATGGATATCCCAGCCCCTCCTCAGCGCTCCATCAGCACTGTGCTCTCAGAGCCCTGAGCCACAGCCAAGGGACACAGGCCCAGCTCAGCACATTTGGCCTCATCTGCCCTGACTGCCACAGGACCCGCTCAGACTCTCCCCCAAAACACAGCTCTGAATCAGGAGGATTTCTCTCAGCCAGGCAAATCTCCAGGTTTATCTTCTCATTATGCAGGAGATTTCCATGGCTTGGTGAAAGCTGCAGAATCCCAAATGCAGCTGGCGAGGCTGTGCCTGGCAGGGCCGTGTGGCACCTGGGGACACCTCAGCCCCACACCGATAGATAGATAGATAGATAGATAGATAGATAGATAGATAGATAGATAGATAGATGGATGAATGGATATATAGATAAATGCATAGATAAATGGATAGATTGATAGATAAATGTATAGATAAATAAATGAATAGATAGGTAAATGAATAGATAAATTGATAGATAAATGCATAGATAGGTATATGACTAGATAAATTGATTGATAGATAAATGCATAGATAAATAAATGAATAGATAGGTAAATGAATAGATAGGTAAATGAATAGATAGATGGATATACAGGAAGGTAGGTGGGAAGGAAGGCAGGCAGGCAGGTGATAAAACACCTGAGTTACACAGTCCTACTCTTTCAGCCCCAAGGAACCAATGCACATAATTGGACTCATCCCAGCCTGATGAGTTTAGTATTTCTCTCAGTTTTAGCAAATTAAGTTGGTTTTTTTTTCCCATGGATTATATGAAAAAACCCTGTAGGACTTTGCCCCAGGAAGTCACCAAGAACAGGAATTTTGGAAGGTTTTCACCTGTCTTGTTCCCAGGGGCAGTTTAAGCAGCCCCCATGGCCCTCATCAGTGTTGATGAATTTGGGAGCAGCATTCAGCCCCTCCTCTCTTCTCAGAAGTGTGAGCAACACCCAGACACACACACAGGTTCAGCCAGGGCAGGGTTCCCTCCAGTCTCTGCCTGTGCTGCAGGACAGCACCAGCCCAAAGCCTGGATCCCTCTGCTCTGCTTGCTGAGCTGCTGGCACCTGCAGCTGCTGCACTGACCAGCTTGTCTGGCTTCAAACCATTCCTGCATTTTGATGCTAATGAGTTATGAAACCCCTAATTAGTCTGTCTCGCTCGTCATTAAGCCTGTCATTTAGCCTTTCCATGGAAAGGTTCTGCTTTTGTATCGGCTGTTTATATAATAACTATTTATCTTCATTTGATTATTGTTATTTTATCAGAAGGTGCCCCCTGTCACAGCCCTTGGGAATCTCCAGAGGCCCTCAAGAGGACCATCAACCTGTAAATGAAAACCATGAAACAATAATGCAGCAGAAGCAGACAAGAACAGAAATAGGAAAATTGCCTCAGGAAAACAAACAACAAATCCCCAATTAATAGATGGGAATATGAAGGAAGTTTCTCGGTAGTTGTGGAGCTGTGTGGAGCTGCAGGCTGGGATGGGAGCAGGGCTGGGATGGGAGCAGGGATGGGATGGGAGCAGGGCTGGGATGGGAGCAGGGATGGGATGGGAGCAGGGCTGGGATGGGAGCAGGGATGGGAGCAGGGCTGGGATGGGAGCAGGGATGGGATGGGAGCAGAGCTGGGATGGGAGCAGGGATGGGATGGGAGCAGGGATGGGATGGGAGCAGAGCTGGGATGGGAGCAGGGATGGGATGGCAGTGGGCAGCAGGGATGGGCAGCAGGGATGGGAGCAGGGATGGGAGCAGGGCTGGGATGGGAGCAGAGCTGGGATGGGAGCAGGGATGGGATGGGAGCAGGGATGGGATGGCAGTGGGCAGCAGGGATGGGGTGGGAGCAGGGATGGGATGGCAGTGGGCAGCAGGGATGCAGCTGCAGCCAGGGATGCATGGTTTGGTTTGTTGGCAGTGCTGCTTCCATTCTGCACTAAAGCATCCAGGGAAATGTCTTGGAAAGTGTAGGATTAAAGGCTGCTGGTCTCAGTTTGTTTGTGTGGAGAGGGCTGGAGGGAGGAGCTCTAGTTGGGAAGGGATTTTGTCCTGTCCTCTCCCTGGCAGGCACCGGGTGCAGCTCTGTTCCATGCTGGTTGCCAGCAGAGTGGGGCTCCCCCCGGCTCCCCCGGCTCCCCCGGCTCCCCCGGCTCCCCCGGCTCCCGGAGCTGCCCGGGCTTTGGGCGGCAGTGGAAGCGGCACACGGCAGGAGCTCAGCATCCCGCACAGTGCCCCGCTGGGTTTGGTCTGCCACCGCCCCCGCGGCTCCGCAGCATCCCCTGCTCACCGTGCCTCTGCCTCACAGCCACGCTTTTCCTTCTGCCCACTCCTCCAGAATGGGGAAAGGGAGAAGAGAAACAACAGCCCCCAGAGCAGACAGAGCTGCTATTCTGGGCCCGGAGCTGAGGTGGGAGCGGTGACTCACGGCTCCGAGCTCCGTGCAGGAGCTGTAGGACAGAGCTGTTCCCTGGGCTGGCACAGCCCGGCTGCCGGGGCAGGGTGCTTGATCCCTGCCCTGTCCCACACCTGGCACGCTGTGCTGAGGTGAGGCGTGTCATCCTGCAGAAAATCCTGTCCTGGTGCTGCCATGCCGGTGGGCACATTGCTGCATTTCCACTGCTGCATTTTCATCATTGCATTTCCATCACTGCATTTCCATCCCTGCATTTCCACTGCTGCATTTCCACTGCTCCATTTCCACCACTGCATTTCCATAATTGCATTTCCATCCCTGCATTTCCATCATTGCATTTCCACCCCTGCATCTCCACCTCTGCATTTCCATTGCTGCATTTCCACTGCTGCCTTTCCATCGCTGCATTTCCACCACTGCATTTCCATAATTGCATTTCCATCACTGCAATTCCATCATTGCATTTCCATCACTGCATCTCCACCACTGCATCTCCACCACTGCATTTCCACCGCCACATTCCCATCGCTGCATTTCCATCTCTGCATTTCTCCTCCTTCTCTTCTCCTTCTCCTTCTCCTTCTCCTTCTCCTTCTCCTTCTCCTTCTCCTTCTCCTTCTCCTTCTCCTTCTCCTTCTCCTTCTCCTTTTCCTTCTCCATCATCATAAATATGTTTTTCTTCTTGTTTTTTTTTTTTTTTTTTTTTTTTCTTTTCTTAATGAGAAGAGATCAGAAAATAGGAGAAGAATAGATGTGGAATCCCCTCATGTAATTCCCATTTGCCAGGAGCCTCCTTGCGTGGTGCACCTGTGGGTGTGGATCAGCTCTGGTGCTCTCACTCCCTGTGAGCTCAGACCAACTGCAAAGCACAAATCTCACCCAGCCCTGGCCAGATCCTGAGGAATCCTGTGTGGAAAGGAGCCCCTGCAGCTGCTGGTGCCATCCCTGGGCATGCAGCTCCTTGTGGGGTCAGGCTGCCACGGGGGAATGTGAGACAACTGTGCTGCTGAAAGGGGGAGAGGAGAAACCCCAAAGAGAGCTGGCTGATTTCCAGGGTGTGCAGCTCCCACTCAGGGTGTGCAGCTCCCACTCAGAGTGTCCAACACCCACTCAGGGTGTCCAACACCCTCTCAGGGTGTGCAGCTCCCACTCAGAGAGCACAGCAAACCACATTCCATGGAATCATTTCTTTCTTTTGCTCTCCCAGCTCCAGATCTGAGCCAAACAGAACCACAGGAACTCCAGCAGGAGCTGGGATTTCAGGCTCATCCCTCTCTGCACTTGCCTAGGCCAACCCCAGGTTTCTCTATTCTATAGCACTAATTATGGGATCCCACAAACTGGAATAAATCTCTCCTGGTATTTAAAGTGATTTAAAATACTCTCCTGGTAGAAAAAATAAATTTACTTTTTGCCATTTAAGAGCTTTAAATCCTGAACACGCTGAGGGAGGCTGAACTAAAACCACCTGCTGACCTTCAAAAGGAGTTTTCATTGTAACAGTCCCCAGAGACAGGAGTTGTAAAAATCATTTCCATCCATTCTCACTGATTTACTGCACAGTAATGCAGAAAGCAGCCACATAAATTATTCTTGTATCAAGTTTTTCCAAAAATTCCTTTCCTATTACAACAGTTAAGAGCGTGCCAGATATAATTTAAACTCCATTAAACTTATTAAAAATATTTAAATCAATCCAATATTGACCAAGAAGCATTTTATATTTTTCAGCCCCCAGTGATAAATAGTTCTGGATGGATATTACAGGAAATCTCAGGTTCTGCTTGTTCTGTTTTCTGTGTCACCTGAAATGTCACAGAGTGGGAAAGCAGCACGGGATGGGAGCAGGGATGGACTTCAGGTGCTTGTGAGCACTGCAGCCTCACAGAACCGTGGGATCAGGAACATCCTGAGCTGGAGGGACCCACAGGATCATCCCAGCCCCTGTCCCTGCACAGACACCCCAAATCCCACCGGGGCATCCCTGGTGTCCAAACTGGAGCTCTGGGGCTGTGCCCATCCCCTGGGGAGCCTGGGCAGTGCCAGCACCTCTGGGGGAGGGAAGGACCTTCCCAAAATCCAGCCTGAGCCTCCCTGTCCCGGCTCCAGCCCTTCCCTGGGTCCTGTCCCTGTCCCTGTCCCTGTCCCAGACCAAACCCTCGTTTGGGTTTTACTCAACCTCCCTGATCTGTGGGACCCTGGGTGATCTGTCCATGGCAGGACCAGTCAGGGCACAGAGCCCTGTTGGGAAGTGTTGGGGAGAGGAAAGGTGTTACAGGAAAGCCCCAGTTGCTAAATAACCAGGTACACAATAGGATGGCCCGCTGAAGTTAATCCACTCTTGTCAAAACAATGCTCTTGGCCAGAGGGCAAGGCCAAAAGACACAAAAGACTTATCAGGGTCCAAGATTAGATCTTAGAGTTTAGAATGTGACACGCTATGCTAATATAAGGATTCCTGTAGGCTGTATGTAAATGCTATAGAATTAGTATTTTGTATTAAATTGGTTCTTAGGGATCAGAATATTCATGATGGAAATGGATTTATTGTGTTACAAACGGGAAGTCGCTTTCTTCCTCCTCTTCTTCCTCTCTTTACTCCTTGCTCCTCTTTCCTTCTCCCGCTCCTCCTCTCCTCTCCCTCTTCCATTACCCCAATACCCTTTTATCCCATTACTCTCTTCCTCCTCTTCTTCCTCTCTTTCTTCCTCTCTTTACCTTCTTTACTCTCTCTCTCTACCCTCCCCCTTCTCTCTTTCTTTCCTCCCTTTAATCTCTTTAATCTGCACGTGGCTGTGCCGGGCAGCTCCTTGCAGACTGTTTTATAATAAACTGCAACTGCATTTACAGAGTGTTTGAGTCTTGCTCCACATCCACCCTGACACAGAATCCAGGAGTGTCCCGCAGAGCCCCAGCTCATCCTCCCCTCCAGCAGCCCCTGCAGAGAAATCAGGGATGATCAGAGTGCAGAGTGCTTCATGTGGGAGGTGACTTCCTCTTTTTAGTCATTGATCAAAATCCTGGGAACCTACAAAGTCTCTGTAATCGATTGGACCAAAGTGATTGTTGAAATTCGTTCTGCTGCGTTTCCTGGAAAGCAAAACGCTTAGGAAAGAAAAGGTTCAGAACCAAGCCGAGGAAATGTGCTGGCATTCCCTGTGTGTGCCCTGTGTGGAGTGTGGAGCACCCAGAGGGGGTTTGGGAGCCCCTGGGAGTCTGCAGGGCAGAACACGAGGCCCAGGAGGGACATCCCTGTGCCACGCTGAATTTGTCCTCGCTTGAGAAAATTCGGGAGAGGGAATCTGCCCCAGGAGCCGTGGACCCCCACCCCTCCCACTGCCCCAGGCACAAAGCAGGGAATTCACAGGGAATTCTGAGTGTGTCACACACAGTGAGATTTAACACAAGAGTTCTGAAAAACTGCCATGATTCTGCAAACACGTTTTTGGTATTTCACTGCAGAAAGAGGATTAATTACATAACCCGGGTAATTTTTGCATTCCTGTTAGAAACTTTGAAATATTTTGGTAAAATTAACAGCAGCCCCCACCCTTACCCAAGCAGCATTGCTGTGCAAATGGGAAATGTGGAGGTAGTATTTCAATGGAAGTAGGAATAAAATGAGAAAGGATTTATCTACTGTATTAAAATACATCATTTTTCCATCAGAAAAAGAAATATTTTAGGGATGTATTCCCTGTCTGGATATTTAAAATCAACATAACAATGTAGATGACTGGAAAGAACACGGGCTGTCTCAAATGGCTTTGCAGCTTTGTGTTCAGTTTTCTACTTCTGCTTTTCTGCTTGTTTCTGCTTTCCCCAAGTGCCAAAAAAACCCCAAACCATTCACAGAAGGCAAAGTATCAGACAGCTGAGTCTGAAATAGAAAAGAGACCAAACCCACTACATTCCATCTTAAAATTAATTCCATGGCAGTGAGAGTGACAGGTTAAAACAATTGTGTGACGATCAAAGGATGTCAGGGACTCCAGAGTGGTTTGGGTTGGAAGGTCCTTGCAGCCCATCCATCCAGCCCTGGCAGGGGCAGGGACCCTCCCCTCCCACTGCCCCAGGTCCCAGCCCCACCCAGCCCAGCCTGGCACTGCCAGGGCTCCGGGATGGAGCAGGACATCTCCAAAACCATTCCTTCCTGGAGAGCACGGGCAGCACTTCGTCCCCAGGTTCTTACCTATGGAAAAGCACTTCAGGAAAAGTTGGGAGTGAAATTAGAGATGCAAATCCTCATTAAAGTGGGAGCTGCTGGGAGTGCCAGTGCTGGTTTGTGTTCCCACACAGCAGCACTGGAGGCTTTGTGCTAATCCTGATAATTAATTGCATCGCTGTTATTTTGCTGAAAGTCAAACACGATGTGCAGGACTTGACTAAATGAACATTTAGGAGGATGCTGAAGCACATGAGCATCCTTCTCTCCCCCAGCTGAGCACAAGAAAAGGCCACAGAAGTGCTGACTGTGAGTGGAGTTCAATTAAACCCGGTCAGGTTGGTCTGGCAGCCCTCAGACACTCCTGTCTGTGGGAGGAGGATGAGCAGGTGGTTCCTCAGTGTCCCTGCCCAAAAGGGGCACAGCAGGGAGGGACAAGGAGTGTGGGACAGGAGGGGACAGGGTGTGTGGCACCTGCTCTGCCCTCTGCCCCCTCCTCCATCCTCACCTGGGCCATGGAGGGGAAGGACAGCCCCTGCCTCCAGCAGGAATCCAGTGGAGAGCCCAGCAAAGGCATTTCACAGCGCCTTCCACAGAGCCAGGCAGGCTCAGGCTGGACTTTGGGGAAGGCTCTTCCCTCCCCCAGAGGTGCTGGCACTGCCCAGGCTCCCCAGGGAATGGTGGGGATGCCCAGGGTGGGATTTTGGGGGGTCTGTGCAGGGATGATTCTGGGGGTCCCTCCAGCTCAGGATTTGCAGTTATTCCACACAGAACTAGTGCTCAGCAGGGCTGTCTTGTGCCACAAATCCTCAGAATCTGGGGAGATCTTTACAAATCTAGGAGAAAGTTTCAAATAATCTGGTTATTTTATTACATCACAGAATCACAAAATGGTTTGGGGGGGGATGTTAAAGATAATCCCAGTGCCACCCCCTGCCATGGGCACCTCCCCCCACCCCAGCCTGGCCTTGGACCCTCCCAGGGATGGAGAACAATCATTGATTCTGCTCATTTGTTAAATTATTGCTGCTGGGCGTTTGTCCAGATGTCCTGTGGCATAGAAATCACAGTCAATAGTTCATTTGCCTCTACATCAGAATTCCTGGGGTTTTTTTAATATTATCTCTGCAAGACTGACCCACTCTCCCCACTCAGTTTCCAGAAGTTCTTGGCCCCTTGCCCCTGCAGATGCTCTGCAGATAAAAGTGAACTTGAGAGAGGAGCCCAGCCTGGTTGACACTGGCACTGCCCCTCGTGTGACCCAGCTGCCAGCATCCCAGCTCTGCCACCACAGAGCCAGCAGCAGATGTTCCACGTTGGCAGAGTGTTCAAACGTGGCAAGGGAGAAGGGAAACCCTCCCAGCTGCGAGGAGAGCAGGCTGAGCCCTGCAGAGGGAGCAGCAGGAGCTGGCTCTGCCCTGTGGCCCTGGGACATGGCAAAGTGACCTGCAGGAGAGTGAAAACTGCAAAACGTGGCTGACAGAATGGGAATGGAGCAATATTGGATTTTTTTCTCCAGTCCTGCCCTGCACACTGAGTGGATTTTTGCAAAAAAATGACAAAGACAGACAGGTTCTACTGGGAGCACCTCAATATCTGCATTTGCAGCTGCTGGCACAGCCCAGGCTCAGCTTCCTGCTGGAAATGCCACAAGCTGGGGCACAAAACCTGCTCTGAATCACAGGAATGGGCCCCTTTGGGAAACACAGCCAGTCCTGTTTGTAGGTGCTGCTTTTCCAGATAATTCCATTGCAGAGCTGATCTGGCGCCCTCAGCATTAATGACAATTATTGTCACATCTGCAGCACTAATCTTCAGCCCAACACCTTCCCACAGCTCAGCTCTCTTCCCCCTGACTCCCATTTCTCTCCCTCCTCCTTTCCACAGCAAGAGGGAATGATGAGCTCCTTCTTCCCCAGAACTTCATCCCAGTAATGGGAAAAATGTCAGAAATATTGAAGAAAAAGAGGTGCTGAAATGTCACACAAAGGGAAGAAGACTTCCGTGCAGGGAGCGTGTCAGGGGCTGCTATTTGGCACGAAATTGTTCATTTATGGGCTGTCAGACTGCGGAGCAGCGTTTCCCAGCTGAGAGAGGCTGCTCTGCAAAGGCTCTCAGCAGCTGGAAATGGATGGAAATGAAACGGATCCCTGGCCAGGAGCAGCTTGTCAGCCAGGAAAAGGTGCCAGGGAGAGGGATGGGCAATGACTGGGGCTGGGGGAGGCACTGTGAGCACAGCTCAGAGTGGCACCAGGGGAGGCAAGGGCAGCTCCTTCCCTGGGGCTGGGGGCTGCACCCCATAACTGACCCAGCTGCCCCCAAGGGCTGCCCTGGGGGTGGGAGGGTCAAAGCCCCTTTGGGGGAGCCCCAGGTGAGCGTGGAGGGCTCCAGGTGCCTCAGGATGTGTCAGCACAGGGAGCTGCACCCAGCACAGAGCCTCCTGCTCCTAAACCCTGGGAAAACCCAGGGCTTCATCTGCAGGGGCAGCTCTGAGCCCACAGCTCTGCCAGGAGGGGACGGCCAGGGGGATTTGGGATCTGCTCCAGGGAACAGGGACAGGAGGGGAACGGCCTCAGGCCGGGCAGGGGAGGCTCAGGGGGATTTTGGGAACAGTTCTCCACCAGGATTGCCCAGGGCAGGGCTAGTGCCCATCCCTGGGGCATTTACAGCCCTGGGATGTGGCACTTGGGGACAGGGGGCAGGGCTGGCCTGGCCAGGGTGAGCTCGGTGGTTTCAGGGAGATTTTCCAACCTCACTGACTCAGATTCCTGCAGGAGAAGCAAAACATTTCATTGCGAAACTGAAGATCAGAGCCAGGCCTCTGAGCAGCTTTTCATTTTTAAAGGAATGCTCTTGCATTTAAAAAGGAGTGACAAGACTGCAGGGGAAAGGAGAAACAAAAATAATCTCAGAAACAGCACCTGAAAACCTGAACTGGCACTTCCCAGTGCAGGTGTTCTCCCAGCTCCAGCCACAATCACTCAGAAGAAGTTCATCTTCTCCTGCTCTTCATTTCTGGAGCTCTCCCAACCCCGACCCTGCTGCTCTGGCTTTAACACCTTCTAATTGGCACTTCCCAAACCTGTTCACACTCCCGGCCCTCTGGGCTGGTTCTAGCACAAGAGCATTGCTCAGTTGACTTTTCCTGCTCCCTCTTTAGTGCTTGTCCATGGAGAGTTTGCAGAGAGGAAATAAATCTCCTTCTTTTCCCTTCCTTTGGCAGAGCCTGGCCCTGTCCGGGGTCCCTGGCAGCTCTGGGGTCACTGGGGTCCCCTGGATGTGGCACCTCAGTGATCCTGGGTACAGAAGGGAGCCCTGGCACAGGTACCAGAGCAGCTGTGGCTGCCCCTGGATCCCTGGAATTCCCAGGAATTGGGAATTCCTGGCTGGGCTGGGATTGCCAGAGCAGCTGTGGCTGCCCCTGGGTCCCTGGCAGTGCCCAAGGCCAGGCTGGGCACTGGGACAGTGGGAGGTGTCCCTGCCATGGCAGGGGTGGGATGAGGGGCCCTGAAGGTTCATTCCAACCCAAATGAACCCAGGATTCTGTGATTTCAAGGCTGTGCTTGACTTCCACTGTTCCAAAGTGAGGCTTTTCCATTCCCAGAGATGCTCAAGGTGATGCAAATCCTGCCCTGTTGTCACAGGACTCTGGGTTCAGATTTTGGAGCCTCTTGTCTGTTGTTTTGGGGTAGTTTGAGGCAGCATTTCAGCCTTGGAGTGGCTGGCAGAGCTCAGCCTGAGCCCTGAGCACTGCCAGGCACTTCTGTGCTGCCTCTGAGGGTTTGTGAGTGACTGATCAACCAGGGAGTGCCAGAAACGTGGGAGATGTGTGGGAGAAAGGAGGTTAGTGAGTTTTTCCTTTTTTTCTTTTTTTCCTTTCCTAGATAAAGGGATGAAAACACATGATTAAGAGCAATGTGAGAACGACAGGCCTGATCTCTGCTCCTGCCTTTGCACACCCTTTTCATCTGGAGAGCTCCTGCAGCAGCTGATGGAGCTGATGGAATGTGAGGAGAGCTCAGCTTCTGCTGCGCTCCCGAGGAACGTGACACGGGTTCAGTGTGATCAGCAGGACGGAAAGGGCACAAAGTGATATTTAGTGTTCTCTGAAGGGCAGGGCTGAGCCTGGCACTGCAGCCCAGGCAGAGCCCACGCTGTCCCTGGCACGGGCTGGGGGCTGCCCTGGGCTGGGCTTGGGCATTTCTGGTGCTCTTGGGCTGGGACCAGTGAGGGACTCCGGGCGGGACCCCAGCAGTGCCTGGCTGCGAGTTCCCTTCTTGATCCACGTGGCTTTTTAATTTGGGTATAAACTCTCCAGGAGTGGCCTCATGCCATGGCAGGGACAGTCCCACTGTCCCAATGTCCAGCCTGGCCTTGGGGCAGCCACAGCTGCCCTGGCAATCCCAGCCCAGCCAGGAATTCCCAATTCCCACCCATCCTTGCCATTCCCTGTGTCCTGTCCCTTGTCCCCAGTTTTCCACAGGACCTCTCAGAGCCCTGGGCTCTCCTGTGCTGACCAGCACAAACCCAAATCCCAGCCTGGGGGTGAGCACAGCCCCAAACCCAGGGTGGATGGTCCCAGGTCCAAACCTCACCCTGGCTGGGTGCTGGGATGGTGAGCAGAAATCCCAGCCCAGCAAATTCCTGGGAAGGGCGGGGGAGCAGCTCCTGTCTGAGCCCCGAGCCACCTGCAGGGTGTGGGAAGGGCCCTGGAGCACGGAGACGTGAGCTCCATCCCCCAGGGAATGGCCCTGCAGAAAGGGTTAATGGCTCTCGGCTTAATTAGTGCACCGCGGATGAACAGCGTTTTGTGAGCTTGGGGTGAATTAACGTTGGTTCTGCTGCTTATTATAAATTCTCCCAGGAGCTCCATTAGCTGTGTCACAACAACCGGTGCCTGCTTCCCAGCAGGGAGCGACCCTGTCACCAGGGAGTGTCCGTGTCACCAGGGAGTGTCCCTGTCCCCAAGAGTGTCCCTGTCCTTCGGGAGTGTCCCTGTGCCCAAGAGTGTCCCTGTCACCAGGGAGTGTCCCTGTCACCAGGGAGTGTCCCTGTGCCCAGGAGTGTCCCTGTCACCAGGGAGTGTCCCTGTTCCCGAGAGTGTCCCTGTCCCCAGGGAGTGTCCCTGTCACCAGGGAGTGTCCCTGTCCTTCGGGAGTGTCCCTGTGCCCAGGAGTGTCCCTGTCCCCAAGAGTGTCCCTGTCCCCAGGGAATGTCCCTGTCCCCAGGGAGTGTCCCTGTTCCCGACAGTGTCCCTGTCCCCAGGGAGTGTCCCTGTGCCCGAGAGTGTCCCTGTCCCCAAGAGTGTCCCTGTCACCAGGGAATGTCCCTGTCTCCAGGGAATGTCCCTGTTCCCGAGAGTGTCCCTGTCCCCGAGAGTGTCCCTGTCCCCAGGAGTGTCTCTGTCCTCAGGGGATGTCCCTATTCCCAGGAGTGTCCCTGTCCTCAAGAGTGTCCCTGTCCTTAGGGAATGTCCCTGGTCACCAGGGAGTGTCCCTGTCCCCAGGGAATGTCCCTGTTCCCAAGAGTGTCCCTGTCCCCGAGAGTGTCCCTGTTCCCAGGGAGTGTCCCTGTCCTTAGGGAGTGTCCCTGTGCCCAAGAGTGTCCCTGTCCCCGAGAGTGTCCCTGTCCCCGAGAGTGTCCCTGTTCCCGGGGAGCGACCCTGTTCCCAAAAGTGTCCCTGTGCCCGAGAGTGTCCCTATCCCCGAGTGTCCCTGTCCCCAGGGAATGTCCCTGTCCTCGACCATCAACCTGTTGCATATCCATTGACCCTCATGCATTATTCAAAATCAACCCCCAACCTGTGAATGAACTTTTTTTGTGGCTCCATCCTGTCGCCCACTCCCTGATCAATAAATTCCTTCCCTGCAGTTCTGGTGTCTTCACCCAGACAGGACAATCCAAGAATGTGAAGAATATTCTGATTATCGTTCTCTGAGTTAGTTACATGAACAAAAGCTTTTTACATCACCATGTTGTAGTCCAAGAAAAAAAAAAATACATTTATCACGTTACTATTTCTAAATTTTGTTAACAGCAGAACTAAAATAAACTACATCCCTACAACAAAGTTTCCCAACATTATATTATATTATATTATATTATATTATATTATATTATATTATATTATATTATATTATATTATATTATATTATATTATATTATATTATATTATATTATATTATATTATATTATATTATATTATATTATATTATATTATATTTTAATATTGGTGAAAAGCCAATAATATAAAACGTTATCACTTCTATCACTGCCCCTTAGCCTGCACTTTCCTGCCCCTCCCAGAGGTTTCCAGCAGGTTCTGCTGAGCTGCTCTCGGCCATCCCTCCCTCAGCCTGCTCTGCACTTTTCACTTTGCCTCAATTTAGGGAATTCAGCCTTTTTGTCACTCGTCCTTTTCATTCTGAAGTGCTCTTTAGCCTCAAACATCTTGTTCCACAGGAAGGGATGTTTTTAGTGCATCATCTGTGAAAAGTGACATCCTGGTCACCGTAACCTCTGGTATTCCTGGAATTCTCCAAGTAAATGGCAGCATCTCTGCCTCCTAACCAGCAATCACCATCACACAGGAGTTTGTAATGCAGAGCTCTCCTTCCCCACAGCCACAGCCACAGCCATGTATTTGGAGGGAATAATCACAGGTAAAACTTGTCTCTGTACTTTAATTATCTTTAGAGATTTGTTCCAAAACACAGGTAGTAATTTTTGTGTTTTAACATTTATCATTCTGTGGAAAGCACATCATTATGCAGGAGGAACTCAATTCAGAGATTTTTTTTTTTTATCCTCTAGGTTTCTTTTTAGAACTTCTAGAACTTTAGGTCTGAAGTTTAAAAAAAGAAAAAAAACATATATATGTACAGAGCCTGGAATTGAGAGCACTTTAGCTCAAAAAATATAAAAATACCAGGTGAGCCATGCACTGGCTGAGGGGTGAGCACCCCGATCTCCAGGCTGGGGGTGCTGCTTCCTCCTGCTGCTCCCCCCTCTCTGTGATCACTGCCCAGCCAGGGCCAGGCAGGCACCTCTGGGACTGTGCCCAGGGATGGCTCAGAACCCTCTGGACACAGCCCTGCTGGGCAGGATTGGGCATGGGGACAGCCCCAGGTGTGACCTGTACAGGCAGCAGGGATGGAGCTCAGGACACCCCAGGTGTGACCCACATGGGCTGGGGACAGCCCAGGTGTGACCTGTGTGAGTTTGGGGAAACCCCAGGTGTGACCCATATGGACACAGAGACACCCCAGGTGTGACCAACATGGCACAGGGACACCCCAGGTGTGACCTGTGTGAGCTCAGGGACAGCCCCAGGTGTGACCCACATGGACACAGGGACAGCCCAGGTGTGACCTGTGTGAGTTTGGGGACAGCCCCAGGTGTGGCCCACACGGGTTGGGGACACCCCAGGTGTGACCCACATGGCTCAGGGACACCCCAGGTGTGACCCACATGGGCTGGGGACAGCCCCAGGTGTGACCTGTGTGAATTTGGGGACAGCCCCAGGTGTGACCCACATGGCTCAAGACACCCCAGGTGTGACCCATGGGCAGCCAGCCTGAGCTGGGGACACTCAGGTGACAGCAGGTGTGCTGCCCTGCCCCAGGGTGGGAGCACAAAGAGTTTTTGTGTCACCCAGAGCAGCACCAGCCCTCCTGCTCACTGAAGGGCCCCTGCCCCAGAGTGCTCTCCCTGCCAGATTTCTCCAGAGCCTGATTAAAGTCATCATTTGCCACTGAAAATGTCATAAAATATTTATGACACAGATGATATTTAAAGATCACTGTAGAACATTCCTAATAACTGCTGTAATTCAGTGGAAGCAGCATAAATTGACACACTCAGAGAAAGGAAATAATGCAGCAGAGCAACACTCCAACGAGTTCTGCTAATTAGTTCTGCCCAGCTCCCAGGGCAGGAATCACACCTGGGTGCCTGGAGCACAGCTGTGCTGGGGCAGGAATCACATCTGATGGATGGATGGATGGATGGATGGATGGATGGATGGATGGATGGATGGATGGATGGATGATGGATGGATGGATGATGGATGGATGATGGATGGATGGATGATGGATGGATAGATGGATGGATGATGGATGGATGGATGGATGATGGATGGATGGATGATGGATGGATGATGGATGGATGATGAATGGATGAATGGATGGATGGATGGATGGATGGTTGGATGGATGATGGATGGATGGATGGATGGATGATGGATGGATGGATGGATGGATGGATGGATGATGGATGATGGATGGATGATGGATGGATGGATGATGGATGGATGGATGGATGGATGGATGGATGGATGGATGGATGGATGGATGGATGGATGGAACAGGGACAGAGGGACAGCCCCACAGTAACAGCACAGCCAGAGGGCTGCAGGCACACCAGGAGGGGCTGGAGCAGCAGGGACAGAGCACGAGCCTGGGCAGGGACAGAGCAGGAGATAATAAAGGTAATAAAAGATTAAAGCAGGAACAGAAAACTTTTTTTTTTTTCCACTTTGATGCACATACAATCACAACCTGCCTCCTGCTATGAGAAACAAAGAATGGCCCTTTCCATCTTCTGACAGCACCAAATCTCTGCCCCTGCACGCCTCCCAGGAACCTCTGCCTGTCTCCAGTGCTGGGCAGCAGAAACAGAGCCCCAGAAATCTTATTTTCCATCTCTTGCCTGTGCTGTTGCTTCCCAATAGGAAATCGCCCAGCTCAGGTTCAACAGCTGGTCAGAGAATCTCGAAGATTGGAAAATCCCTCCAAGACTGAGCCCAGCTCTTCCCCCTGCCAAGGCCACCACTAGCCGTGTCCCCAAGTGCCACATCCCCACAGCTTCACATCCCTCCAGGGGTGGGGATGATGGGCTGGAGGCTGCAGGGCTCTGGGTGCCCAGGAAATGCTGCTGGTGTTTCACCCACCCTGCTGGAGCCCTGGTCACTGAGAGTTTGAGATTTGCTGTGCTGGCAGGCACTGACCCCCAGGAGAACTCTGAATATGACCTGAGGCTGGGGAGGAGCTTCCAAAATTGAGTGATAGAACTGGGATTGTGGGTGTGCAGTTTGAATAGAAGTGTGAAATATCACATGGTGAAATATTTAGAATTAAAGGTTTTAGAATATAGTGATATATACATAAAGCAAGATGGAGGTTTTTGGAGTGGAGGTTTTGTCCTTCTTCACCTTCTCTCCATGGGTTTGGGTGCTATTGTGTGATTGGGTAGAAAATTCCACATTGTGGGCCATGGATGGTTGGTTATTGGGTTAAAAGTAAAAATAATTTAGGTGTCATTTCTTAACTGGACAGTTTACCCTTAAAAGGCCTCATAAAGAGAGATACAGCTCCATTTTTAGTTTGTGAGTATGTTGGTTTTACGTGCTCGGGGGGAGGGGTGGATTCACCTCCAAGCAGGCCCCTGAAGCTGGGAAGTGGGAGGGGCTCTCCCGTCTCTGGGAGCTTCCCCTGTGGGCTGCTGCCACCAATCAGAGAGCTGATTTGGTGATGGACAGCTCAGAAAACCAATGAAAAGTTATTTCGCTTTCACAAATCACAGTGAATCAGCTTTGTTCTCTCTCTTTCGGCTTCCGGTCTCCGGGGGTGCTGGTCCCCGGCCGGGGGCTGCGGCCCGGCTCTGGGCTCGGCCTGGAGTCCGGCCCGGTGCCCCGGCTCTGCGGGGCTCCCAGCTCGGCCCCGGCTCTGCTGGGGGCCCGGCTTGGGACCCCGGCCCCGGCTCTGCTGGGGGCCTGGCTTGGGACCCCGGCCCCGGCTCTGCGGGGGACCCGGCCCGGCCGCATGGTCCCGGCCCCCCTCCCTGACCGCATGGCCCCGCGCGGCCCGGAGCTCCCCTCTCCACATGGCATGGCCGAGCAGGGGGGATCGGGGAGCCGGCAAAGGCTCTCCCTTCCCCCTTCCCTTCTTCACGTTCTGGATACAATTGTAACTTCTTCATGCCTGGATAAGATCCTCGATTTTTCCTAAGCTCTCCTGAATGGGAAGGAATAAAGCCTGGAGACTTCGAAAGTTACCGCAATGAAGATAAAGTTCCTGGTGGGAAGAGATTGAAAAGATGCGAACTGATAAGTAGCTGAAAACCTTTTTGTGGGCTAAGGGGATTGTGACTTTACTAAAATTCCTTTAAACTGTGAAATATACTTGGGGAGGTTTGGATGCTTGAGAAGAAGACCTTATTTTTGCGTTAAAGAAATATAGCTCTCTGTTCTGGGACTGAAATGTGAACAGAGACATTTAATAGAGAAAGAGATGACTTTTTGCCTTGGGGAATTGGAGCTCTCTCTGTCTTGGGACTGGAATGGAGACAGAGACATTTGATAGTGAAGAAGATAAAGAGAATCTTGTTTTTCAGCAGCCTGCCTTTAAAAGTACTACCCCATGTGTGTAACATAACCCATTGCACAGCTCTGGAAGGACTGTGACAGAATGGGAGGAAAAATCATAATCCGCAATATTTTTCCCGGGCGGATGTGGATTGTGAAGGTGAAGACACCCCCTAAGCCATAACCAAAAAGGGACTTTTCTCTCTTAAGTAAACTGAAGTGATTATTTGAATGTATCACTGACTGAAGTGCTCTCTGTATGTTTGTTGGTAAGAAATGTTGAATGAAGGGGAGGAGGAAACAATCTAGGGGTCTTATTCTGAATATTTTTTTTTTTTTGGTGTTATTAATAAATTTCTTCTTGTACCTTTCTAAGTTTTAAGCCTGCCTTGTGTCTACTCCTGGGTCCCGTCTCTAAAAGAAATTAAATATATTAAAGCTGGCAAATCCAAGTCACACCGTGACAGTGAGCTCGAGCTGGTTTGGGGGACTGCAGTACAGATCAGAAGTAATAAACATCTGAGTCTGAACAAGAAATGCCATCTCATCATTTAATCCTGACCCTGGGAAAAAGAAGATAAAACACAACACCACCCTTGTTTCTCACCCTGGACTCTGAGCTGAGTCCCTGCAGTGCCCAGGAAATTGGGCCTGAGACCCAGGACTAAGGACTCTCAACCTCCCTAAGCCCTGGCACCTGTTGAAGTGCTCTCCCACTTTTTCTCTGGAATGCAAAAGGATAAAAAGGATAACGGGCTCTGAAGGTGTGGGGCAGCCTCTGTCCCCCCTGCACAGCTCTGCTCCTGGGGAACCTTCACCAGCTCAGCCCAGGCGAGGCAGAACCCTGAAAATGTCAGAAGGGGAAATATATTGTGAAAACCACTAAGAGAAGCCACCCAAACCCAAGCTCGCTTTTGTGTTGTTCAGTATGTGAAGACCTGGAGGAAAACTTTGTGAAATGGCACTCCTATCTCACAGAAGTGCTTTCCCAAACAGGAAATCATCTCGTTTCTCATCTGGAATTTAATACACTCTTCAGTTCTGCTTCCTCTCACCAAACATAAAGCTTTTCCCTTCACTTGGAGCCACAGAAATTGTTGCATCACTGCTGATAAAGCCAGATGCTCACAGTTATTCAGGATAAAGTGTCTTTTTAATAGCTGGCATCATTAACTACAGACAGTTCAAAACTCCAGAAGAGCGGTAATAGTAATAAATTGTTCAGGAAAAGCAGGCAATTGATATAACTGCTTCCAAAGTAGTGAGGCAAAGGAAAATGGGCTTTGAGAGCACTGAGTGAGTCACAGTACATCATCCCCAGCGCAGAAAAACACTGGATCTAGTCCCTGGGAGGTAACACACAGGAGGGAGCAGCTAGAGAGGATTCCTGGCACTCACCTGAGGGCTGTGGCAGCTAGAGGGATCCTGGTTATCCATGGGGGGATCCTGGTAATTCATGGAGGGTTTTTAATTATTCATGGATGGATCCTGGTTATTCATGGATGGATTCTGGTTATTAATGGAGGGATCCTGGTTATTCTTGGATGGATCCTGGTTATTCTTGGAGGGTTTTTGGTTATTCATGGAGAGATTCTGGTTATTCAGGGAGGGATCCTGGTTATCCATGGAGGGATCCTGGTTATTCAGGGAGGGATCCTGGTTATTCATTGAGGGTTTTTAATTATTCTTGGAGGGATCCTGGTAATTCATGGAGGGATCCTGGTTATTCATGGAGAGATCCTGGTTATTCTTGGGGGGATCCTGGTTATTCACCTGCTCCCCACCCCAGGGCTCCTTCCCAAACAGGAGCAGCAGCTCCACACTGAGCAGAGCTACCCCCACCCCACAGCCCCAAACCTGCCCCTCCAGCTACCACATGGCTGGGAAAAAATCCAGGTTTTCCCTGGATTTGGTCAGATTCAGGTGAAACCACTGGATGTTCTCCCACCTTCACCTGTTTCTGCAAGGTGACCAATCACCCCAAACAGCCCCACACAAGAAGTTGGGCCTGGGCTGGAGCCCAGGCTTTGTTCTGGCACGTCCCAGTGCCTTCCCTCACCCCTGGGCACTCCTGGGGGCACTGCCCACCCTGGACAGCCCAGCTCCCTCAGGACACGCATTGCCAAGGAGCCCTGTGTGCTCCACACACACATTCTGATTGCAGCTGTGGGAAACTCCCTCAGCAGGACACTCAGGGTCTCCAGCTGAGCATCAAACTCACAGGAATAACATGAAAATCCCAGTTCTGGATGGGGATCTGCAAGATTCCTGTCTTGGTTCACAAAGCAGGCTGTGCCCAGCAGTGTGTGTTCTGTCACCAGCTGGGGCAGTGCCCCTGATCTCCTGGCACACATTATCTGCTCATGGGCCATCTTTAAACCAGCTGGGCAATCATCTTTATCTTCCCACAGCCCATCCTCCCTCCAGGAGATATCTCCTGTTCATGGCCACTGAGTCCCAGGGCATGACTGATAAAATTCCATCATCCCACTGGGAGATGCTCCAGCCAGGGGAGCAGCCAAGCCTTTCCTACCCAGATAAAAACTGACATTTGGGACACCAAGGCACCTTCTTTCCACTGGATCCCAGAGGAAAACCAGACCTTTGCACATCATCCCTGGAGCTTCAGAGGAAACTGCACCTTCTCCAGGAGCACTGCTCCAGCTGAACCACATCTGCCCCTGCAGGAGGATGCAGCCACCATTGAATGGGACTGTGCCAACACCCTGACTGACTGACGGGTGTCAGCTTGGATTCTGACTCTGGCAGGGCTGGGATTGTTCTGTGTAATACTGCATTGCTATTTTCATTTTCCTAGTAAAGAACTGTTATTCCTAATTCCCATATCTTTGCCTGAGAGCCCCTTCATTTCAAAATTATAGTAATTTGGAGGGAGGAAGTTTACATTCTCCATTTCTAGAGAGGAAATGCCTTTCTTAGCAAACACCTGTCTCTCAAACCAAGGCACATCCCCACAGTGCACCCCGGGAAACACTCAGAGCCATCCTCTCCATGGAGGAGCTGGGGGTGGCAGAAAGATCCTCCATGGTTCTTCAGGCTGTGAAAACCCTCTCAGCCTCTCCTCACTCCTTCCTGGGATCCAGCTTCATTCTTCTGGGTTGAGGAATTCTAGAACATGACTGATTGTCCCAACTTCTTTCAGAGAGATACTCAATTAAAGCTTCTTTTTGTCCCTGTATGTAGCAGAAAAAAGGCAAAGATGAGGAAGGTCTGATCAAATCGTGTCAGGGCTGCACCACAGGAACATCCCAGAGCCATGGAACTCTACCTGTGGGCTGCTGTGCATCGAGGAGATCCTGATCAGCTGCTGGTGTTTGGCAGCAGAGAGGAACCCTGATGATCCTGGATGATTCTGTGATTGCAGAGCAGGGGCTGGGCTGTGCCCACCTGCACTGAGAGCCGTGGGGGGCTGGGTCAGATCTGAGAGCAATGAGGGATCTGTCTTTACAAACGAGCTGTGGGTCTGGGAGATCAAACCAGAGAGAACAGAAACCATGGGATGGGTCTCACTGATTGATGAGTAGAAAAAGAGATTTGCCTTTACAAAGGAACTGCAGGTTTGCTGATAAAGGAAATTGGATATTGGAAGATGAAAGAAGCAATGGGGAAAAAACCATGAATTCCATAAGAATTAGAAATGAAAAGGGAGGGTTGTACATGAGAGGGAATCTCAGGTATCAGGTGTTTGGGCAGTCTGTGCCTCTCAAGTGCCTCAGCCCATGGGGAAAGAGAGAGGGAAATGCAGATGGAAATTGGGATAAAAGGAGGCTGTGTGCTCCAAAAATGTGAGAGATCTCAGGGCAATGGAATGGAATAAAGTGAAAGGACTCCTCTGCCTCCTTTTTGGACATGAACCCCTGGTGTTTATCCAGCTGCTGGGGCTCACAGACCCCTCCTGCAGGGCTCCCTCAGGCCCAGGGCCTGGAGCACCCCAGGAGCTGGGAATTGTCCCCAGGCAGCCTTTCCTGCCCATCCAACCACGAAACTTCCAGCCCAGAAATGCCAATAGGAGATGCCACTTTAATTTACTCTTTCCTCAGGAAAAGGTGAAAAACTCGGGAAGTGTCACAGTACCAGAGAATTCCAGCTCAGGGCTTTCACTGCACCTCCTAATTTGTTGTTTTGAGGAAGATCAATGCTGGGGATGTCTCTCAGAGTTATGGATGTGCTGCTATTTGCAAATCAGTTCAGTGCATTTGCAGTCCCAGGGGAGATCTCTGTGCCAAGTTTACTCATTTTCCTCGCTGACACAGAAGCACAAGAGCTCCTTCCCAGGATCTGCCTCAGGCTGGTGATGCCAATGGAATTCCTCATGGGCAGGAGCAGCCCTGGGCTGCTGGGAAAGCAAATTAAACCTGGGGTTTGCCTCTCCTGTGTCCTTGCCCTGCAGAGGCACAGGCAGAGGCAGCAACCCTCTCTGGGTAGCCCTGCACGGTGTCCCCAGGCACCAGGGACAGTGGCAGGGTTTAAAGCTGGGCTTTAATGTCCCTTCCAGCCCAAACCACCCTGGATTCTGTCCCTGTGTTTAACCTGTGCCTAACCCTGGGAAATGCCATCGTTCCCTGACTGCCACAGGGCTGGGTGAACAGAAATCCATCCCAGCTCCTCTCACACTGCCTGTGTCTGGGATGGCAGCTGGGCCTTGAACCAGGGCAGGGGAGACATGAGGTGTCCACAGGAACCTCCCCAGGGAGGGTTTGGGGCTGGACTCCACTCCTGAGCTGCCCACAGAGCCAAGGGGGGCAGGGCAGGGCTGCTCTGCAGGGCAGGGCAGGGGGTTCAGAGACAGCACAAACCCATTCCCTGCTCCTCCTGGAGCTCAGAGTGTCCCCTCCAGCCTGGATCCCCTTTTTCTGAGACTGGGGGGTCTGAACCCCTTCCCTCTGCAGGAGCACAGCTGGGGCTGCAGGGCCACCCCGAGCTGCTCTGTGGCTGCAGAGCCTCAGCTCAGTGTGAGCTGCTCAAACAGCCAGAGAGGAGCTGGGGCACTGCCAGCACCCACAGGATGGCAAATAATGTGTTTGAGGAACTCCAGCCTTACAGGCTCCAGAAGCACAGTAGGGAAAATAAAAAGAATCCCAGAATTTGAGTGGAAAGAACATTAAATCCCAATGAAATCCCACCCAGTGCCATGGCAGGGACACCTCCCACTGTCCCAGGTGCTCCAGCCCCAATGTCCAGCCTGGCTCTGGACACTGCCAGGGATCCAGGGGCAGCCACAGGGCCTGCCCACCCTGCCAGGGAAGAAAATAAAAGAACCCCCAAAGAGAGGTGCTGCTGGTTTGCCTCCCAGATAACCCTCACTGGGGATGGTGGGGCTATTTTCTGTTTCAGCAAGAAGCCTCTCCCTGCTCTGTGCTGTGTTCCAGGAACACAATGACTCAGTTGCATATGTCAGCTCGTCTGTCTCATTTTCAGGGGTATTTTTATCCTTCCAGTCCCGGGTTACATAACTGGGGTTTGCACAGGGCTCCTGGGCACAGCCCAGCGTGCCCAGCCTGGGCAGGTGACACTTTTAGTCAGGGCTGGCTCAGGCTGGGGAGGAGGCAGAGTGGGTGAGGAGAGGCTGATTCACGTGGGGAGGAGCTGAGGGAGATTGAAGCAGTCAGGGCATTTCACTCGCTGGGAGCTCAGTAATTACATGACTCCAGGACCAGTCTCTTTATTAAGAAAATGGTTTATTAGGATTCTTCAGCTGCAATCAATGCCAAACTGGCTCTGTCTCCCTGAAGGCTCCTCCAAAGCCTCTCCAGAGCTATTTTTGCCTCTGAGCCATACCCCACACTGGTGCTGCCTACAGACAGAGCTATTTCAAAGTCAAGAGAACGAGAAAAACCCAACACTTCCATCAGGAGCGCTCAGGTGAGCGCTGCCTGCTCGCTGCTGAGTTTGCTCCTGTCTGCAACCAGAATTATTTCCTTTAGCACCAAGGGGCAGCTGGGCACGGAGCAGCAGCTTTGTCCTGCTGCTGCACAGCTCAGCTCAGCCACAGGAGCAGAAAATGTTCCATACAGATGGACAGGAGCCCTCTCCTGCCTCTGCTCAGAGAACTCTGGGGGTCAGAGGAGCTTTGGGCAGCCACAGCCAGTGTGAGCATCACTGACTGCAGGGCCTGGCCCTAAACCCTCCTGTCCTCCTGGCCCAGCAGGTGACACCAACCCTGCAGGTCTGACACCGTCCTACACAGAGGAGTCAGCTTAAGGACACAGATTCCAGCCTGGCTTGAACCCAAAACTTTTTAATATAAAATATTTCCAAAAATCTTTATTATTATTTCTCCTTACGTCTGGGCTGGAAATACCCTGCACTGAACACATTCACTGCTCCAGCAGCAGCTCCCACCCTTCTCCCAGCCTGTCCCAAGGGACGCTCCCTCTGCCTCTCTGGGTCAGAGGTCTCCAGACCCTCGGGAAGTTTGGCAAAGTCATTCCCATCCTGTCAGTAGCCCCCTCAAACACAGGCATCAGAACAGAAACACCTTCCCCCACTCCCCCCATGTAAATTTCACCATTTACATGGAAGTTTGATTTAAAAAAAAGTAAAGAGAAAAAACCCCTAACCCTTCCTAAAACACCACCACCAATAACAACAACAAAACAAAAAAAACCCTCAGAAAACCCCAAAAACAAAGAAAAAACCCCATAAAACCCCCCAAAATCTCAAACCCAGATTATGCCCATTACTCAGTAACATGCACTTTGGGGTTTATTTCTCCCTATGCCTGGACAACGTTTGATTCCATCCCATCCTGGTTGCCTCCATGCAGAAGATGCTGTTGCACAGATAAATCCCTTCTCCAGCCCAGGGGTTGGGGCTGCCAGAGCTGCTGCTCCCCAGGAAAGGAGCTGGCAGCCCTGGATGGGAGCAGCCCAGAAGGTTCTCCCAGGAGCAGGAACATTGCTCTGAGACAATGAGGAACAGAGTGAAAGAGAGATTTTCCTAAACCTGACCAAGTTCAGCTCACGCTGTTCCAGGAAAACACGACTGGCACAAAGAGAATTTCCTCCTGATCTGTGTTTGGGGATTTCTTGTCATCTTTTCCTCGCATTTTCAAGTGTTTCCCTTCTCTCCTGTCACTGAAGCTGTGTAGTGAGACATTTTATTTACATGGATAGAATGAGCTAATTACCCTTCCTTATGCATTTCTAAACAACTCATCCATTTTAATTGGATTAGATCAGAATTGGATGCAGGATGCCAGGCACAGCCCAGCTCCTCTAGAGAAGCTCAGGAGAGCACAGAGGGAAGAGGAAACACAGGATAATGCAGGAGGAGAACCCTCTACAAAGCAGTGCTGCCAAGGGATTCTTCTCAGAATTCCCAGTAATTCTGTTTTCACTCCCTGCTCTCCAGAACTGTCATATTCCTGCTTTGGATAGCAGGAATTTAGGAAACACTGGTTTGTTTATTTGATTGCTTGTTTGTTTTGGGTGTTTTGGGTTTTGGTTTTGGTTCCTGGTGGTTTGTTTGTTTTGTTTTTGTTTTTTTGGTTGGTTGATTTCATAGATTTTGTTTGTTTTTCATTTATTTCATTAATTTTTTTGTTGGTTTTTTTTGTTTTGTTTGTTTTGGGCTTTTTTGGGTTTTGGTTTTTGGTGGATTTTTTTCTTCAGTTGGTTGGTTTTTGTTTGTTTTTTCTTTTTTTTCTTTTTTGGTTGGTAGGTTTTTGTGTTTTTGTTGTGGTTTTTTTTGTTTGTTTGTTTGTTTCCCATTATCACACAGGAAAGAATCACACAGGAAAAGAATCTCTTGATCTTCCTCAATCTCTCCATGAGAATCATTCCAGAATTTCTTGATTTTCCTCGATCTCTCCATCAGGATCATTCCCCTGCTTTGAGTTCTTCCCTCCTGAGACAATTTGCTCAGTGTTTGACCCTTCACCCTCAGCTCTTGGGACTCCTGCCTCACCTGGGGCTTCCCTCCCTGGCTCCCTCCACTTGCAGGAGCTTTTGCAGCTCCTGGGGCTCATCCAAGTTTCCAGAATATTCTGTGTGACTCTGCTTTAAACTTACCCTTAATTGACAGAGATTTATTCCCTGTTCCTCATTCAGGAGAGAATTTTCAGCTGGAAGAGCCCAGCAGTGCCCGATCCCTCCAGGGCAGAGCAAAGGCTCAAAAGATATAAGGACATTTCCAAAGGACATTTCCAAAGGACATCTCCAAAGGACATTATCCAAAAGACATTGCCCAAAGGACATTTCCAAAGGATATTTCCAAAGGACATTATCCAAAAGACATTTCCAAAGGACATTTCCAAAGGACATTGTCCCAAAGCTTCTGGGACATTCATCACCCTGCAGGATCCTGCTCCAGCTCCCCCTGATCTGATGGCCCCTCTGCTTTCCAAAAAGCTGCAAAATAAATATTTTACAATATATAAAATGTAAAATAAAACACTCCAACTGCTTCATGTCCTGTGCCTTGTCCCTCACAGACCAGCCCAGGCTGCATGACCTGAGGAAAGGCAGTTTTGGGATCCCCTCCTGCAGGGCCCTGGCAGGCTGAGCTCTGCCTTCCCAGGCTGCTGTGTGCTGCCCAGCAGCTGCAATCATGAGGGGACACGTTAAAATGTCTTGTAAACCAATTTGCAGCAGGTGAGTGATTGCTCTGCTCCAAAGCCTTCCATTCTCCTTCCTTATTTTCCAGAGCAGACACTTATTATAATACAGGTTATTAAACATCAAAGGTTTGCCTTGTCTTGAGACGATTTAGCTTCTTTTAGAGGGCTATAAATGCTTTATTGGGCATGGTTCTGAATAAATATTCAATTGCAGGTGAGATCAGCACTGGTGTGCTGGAGCTTCCAGAGCCGCATGAAAGGGCCACCTGAATTCCCCAAAATCCAGCTGTGCCAGGGCTGGACAACCTTTCAATTCCCCAAAATCCAGCTGTGCCAGGGCTGGACAACCTTTCAATTCTCCAAAATCCAGCTGTGCCAGGGCTGGACAGCCCTTTCCAATGGGGAATTCCCCAAAATCCAGATGTGCCAGGGCTGGACAGCCCTTTCCAATGGAGAATTCCCCAAAATCCAGCTGTGCCAGGGCTGGACAGCCCTTTCCAATGGGAAATCCCCCAAAATCCAGCTGTGCCAGGGCTGGACAACCTTTCAATTCCCCAAAATCCAGCTCAAGCAGGGCTTTGAGCTCAGGAGTTCAGTTTAGCTGTGGCTCCTCCAGGAAAGGTCACATTTCCAGGGACAGGTCCCAGCCCCAGTGCTGCTGGAAGCAGCTCAGCACATTGCCAAGTTCATTTACACCAGGAAATTATTGTCAAGTATCAAAATGTTGGGATGAATTTTCTCTTCATGGTCAATGACATTTTCTATTGCATTTTGTGCAATGTGGAATCCCAGACTGGTTTGGGTTAAAGGGACTTTAAATCCCCCCCCAGAGCCACCCCTGCCATGGCAGGGACACCTCCCACTGTCCCAGTGTCCAGCCTGGCCTTGGGCACTGCCAGGGATCCAGGGGCAGCCACAGCTGCTCTGGCAATCCCAGCCCAGCCAGGAATTCCCAATTCCCACCATCCCATCCAGGAATTCCCAATATCTGCCCTGACACCACCACAGCCTGTGCTGCTGAGTGCAACTGCCAAACAAAGAACTCTTTCAGAATTCAGATTTATTACCTCTGGTTTCTCTTGGCCAAACAGGAAAGAGTCTCTAAGCAAGTAATTGGCTATGAAGCCTAAGTGAGCAGTATTTATTTCCCTTTAATTGCAGTGAATGATTAGAACTGCTGTTCAGGCTGTTGTGCTCCTCTCTGCTCTGCACCATCTCCAACCATGGTGGGTTATTTTACTATTTTGTAAAGCTCACCCCCTCCTCAGGATAACGAGACTCATCCTCATCTCTCCAGCTCTCATTGCTATGCTCTCTCTTCTGAATCCATAACTTTGATGTGCATTTGTTTGCAGACTTTTATGCCTTGTGAGTGATCTCTGGTTTTTTAACTTTGAATACCTAATTTTTAATGAGTTTAATGAGCAGGATGTGCAGTTTTCTACACAGACACATACAACTCAAATGTGCTGCAGTGCACTCTGGAATGGAAATGTGTTCTACACACAGCCCAAACCAGGATCTATTTCCTTCTGCTTTCATCAGAGAGAAATAATTTTCTATTTGACTGATAATTGACTCAACTGCCCAGAAATAGACATCCCAAGGACTTCCCAGGAAGTGCTTAATTGAATCTTTTTTCCACTGTTCCTAAGTGTGAAAAATCCACTTTCCCATGGACGTGTAGTGCCCATTTGGGGGCCTCAGTGCCCGGGGGCTGAGTGATTTACATTCCCTGGGAATCCGTGTCCTGAACGCTGGGCTGGGTCCTCTCCCTCTCTCCCTCTCCCTCTCCCTCTCCCTCTCTCCCTCTCCCTCTCCCTCCCTCTCTCCCTCTCCCTCTCCCTCTCTCCCTCTCCCTCTCCCTCTCCCTCTCCCTCTCCCTCTCCCTCTCCCTCTCCTCTCCTCTCTCTTGCACAATCAGCTCTTTCTCCTGCAGTGTGTTTATTATTCATCCCCTCTCTGTGTGAGGATGTGTCAGGCTGGCGCTTTGTAGGACACGAGGAGCGTTTTGTCATTGGAATATTCTCCCTCTCCTCCCCTGGAGATGATCACACTGAGAGGAGATTTCCAGCAGCAGGAGCACCTGTGCCAGGACTGCCGGGAGGAGCACGGGGCACATCCCTGCAAACACGTTCCCTGCACAGCGGGATCAGTTCGGGATTTCCTGCCCGTGAAAGGACAGAGCTGGCAGCTCCCCTTGGCTCTCAGCGACACCAAAAGGACCGCGTTCCCTGTCACTGCGCCGTTCCTTCCCGTGCTGAGGGATCCCGGCTGTCCGGACAGCGCACGGTGTCCCGGGTGGGCAGGGATGTGCTGGCTCCTCCCGGGCTGGCAGTACAAATATTCCCGTGCTCCTGCGCCCTTCCCTGCTGGGAGCAGGACAGGGACTGGCCTCGAGCTGCCCAGGGACGGTGGCAGTGCCCATCCCTGGGGAATCCCCCGGGGAATCCCTGGAGGTGGCACCGAGAGCTCTGGGCTGGGGACAGGGTGGGCATCGGGCACAGCTGGGACTCCACGGGCTGGGAGGGCTTTTCCAGCCTCAGGGGTCTGGGATTCTGTTCTGAGATTCCATGAACCAGCTCAGCTCCTGCCCCAGCACTCCCAGCCTGTGCAGGAGGAGCCGAGAGGAGCTCTGGCCTGAGTGGGAATTGTTTGTTCTGAGCCAATCCCAAACCCTGGCACCCCTCCCTGGCAGAGGTGAGGTGTGGGACAAGCTGGCACGTCCTGGTGCTCGAGCCAGCAGTGGCACCAACCCCAGGGCTGATGGAGGGGCTCTGTTTGTGCCTCAGACTGAGCAGGGAGGGGGGATTGGGGCAGGAGCTGCTCCCTGGCGGGGTGGGCAGCCCTGGCTGCCCCTGGATCCCAGGCCAGGCTGGACACTGGGCTGGACACTGGGACACTGGGAGGTGTCCCTGCCGTGCAGAGCTCCTGTGAACCTTGGGAATGACTCCAGCTGCAGTGGGAATGTCCCAGTGCCAGGGAGGGCAGCAGGCAGGGAGGGCACCAGTGGCAGCTGTGCTGTGCCCCAGGCAAACATCTCCTGCTCTAAATGGAACTGAAAAATCGGGATGCTCCAGAAAAGGAGCAGAAAAGAATAATTTGGAGCTGAATGAAACGCCTGACAGGACAAATCTGTGGAGCTCAATCCATGAAAGTATCAGAGGGAGAGCGTGGCGTGACAGGATCTGCATGACAAGCCTTCAAAGGAGGAAAATCCATCTGCTGGCTGGGAAAGGCAAAACCAGGAGCCAGATCTGAGAGCTGGGCATGAGCAGGCTCTGCAGAGGGCAGGAGATCCCCAGCACAGCCTGGCCCCTTTCCTCTCCTGTGAGCCCCCAGCAAGAGCAGCACCAGAGCTGTCCCCTAGCCCAGGGAATCAGGGTTTGTCCAACCCCAAACTTCCTGCCACCACTCAAGAGCAGCCCCAGAGGTGTCCAGGTTTGGTCCCTTGCTCCCTGTGCCCCTGGGGGTGCTGTCCCCAGCACCTGGACACACTCCCACACCCACCTGAAGGGTTTGGTCAGTCCACTCCCCCCTCCCAGCCACAGCCCTGGCACAGCCTGGCACAGCCCTGGCACGGCCCTGGCACAGTCCTGGCATAGCCCTGGCATAGCCCTCACCTGGGAGCTGTCCCTGCACACAAACACTCACCTGGGCACTGTCCCTGCACACAAACACTCACCTGGGAACTGTCCTGATACACAAACACTCACCTGGGCACTGTCCCTGCACACAAACACTCACCTGGGAACTGTCCCTGCACACAAACACTCACCTGGGAGCTGTCCCTGCACACAAACACTCACCTGGGATCTGTCCTGATACACAAACACTCACCTGGGAGCTGTCCCTGCACACAAACACTCACCTGGGATCTGTCCTGATACACAAACACTCACCTGGGCGCTGTCCTGATACACAAACACTCACCTGGGGACTGTCCTGATACACAAACACTCACCTGGGCACTGTCCCTGCACACAAACACTCACCTGGGCACTGTCCTGATACACAAACACTCACCTGGGAACTGTCCTGATACACAAACACTCACCTGGGGACTGTCCTGATACACAAACACTCACCTGGGAACTGTCCTGATACACAAACACTCACCTGGGCACTGTTCCTGCACACAAACACTCACCTGGGATCTGTCCTGATACACAAACACTCACCTGGGAACTGTCCTGATACACAAACACTCACCTGGGCACTGTCCCTGCACACAAACACTCACCTGGGAGCTGTCCCTGCACACAAACACTCACCTGGGAACTGTCCTGGCACACAAACACTCACCTGGGCACTGTCCTGTACACAAACACTCACCTGGGAACTGTCCTGATACACAAACACTCACCTGGGCGCTGTCCCTGCACACAAACACTCACCTGGGAACTGTCCTGATACACAAACACTCACCTGGGAACTGTCCTGATACACAAACACTCACCTGGGAGCTGTCCCTGCACACAAACACTCACCTGGGAACTGTCCTGATACACAAACACTCACCTGGGCGCTGTCCCTGCACACAAACACTCACCCGGGAGCTGTCCTGTACACAAACACTCACCTGGGCACTGTCCTGTACACAAACACTCACCTGGGCACTGTCCCTGCACACAAACACTCACCTGGGAGCTGTCCTGTACACAAACACTCACCTGGGCGCTGTCCTGATACACAAACACTCACCTGGGAACTGTCCTGATACACAAACACTCACCTGGGAACTGTCCTGATACACAAACACTCACCTGGGCACTGTCCCTGCACACAAACACTCACCTGGGCACTGTCCTGATACACAAACACTCACCTGGGCACTGTTCCTGCACACAAACACTCACCTGGGATCTGTCCTGATACACAAACACTCACCTGGGAACTGTCCTGATACACAAACACTCACCTGGGCGCTGTCCCTGCACACAAACACTCACCTGGGCACTGTCCTGCACACAAACACTCACCTGGGAGCTGTCCCTGCACACAAACACTCACCTGGGAACTGTCCTGATACACAAACACTCACCTGGGCACTGTCCCTGCACACAAACACTCACCTGGGCACTGTCCTGATACACAAACACTCACCTGGGCACTGTCCTGTACACAAACACTCACCCGGGAGCTGTCCTGTACACAAACACTCACCTGGGCACTGTCCCTGCACACAAACACTCACCTGGGAGCTGTCCTGTACACAAACACTCACCTGGGCGCTGTCCCTGCACACAAACACTCACCTGGGAACTGTCCTGATACACAAACACTCACCTGGGATCTGTCCTGCACACAAACACTCACCTGGGCGCTGTCCCTGCACACAAACACTCACCTGGGAACTGTCCTGATACACAAACACTCACCTGGGCGCTGTCCCTGCACACAAACACTCACCTGGGCGCGGTCCTGGCCCCTCCCCCGGGATGCTCCTGCTGCCCCTCCTCTGGAAGCGCAGGTAACCATGGCAATGGCACACGCGGCTAATCCCGGCCAGGCAGGGCTCTCAGCACCTGAGCAATGTTCTGTTTGCAGAGCTTTGGGCTGTGTAAGGAAGGTTTAGCAGCTCCTGGTCCCCGAGTGCTGCCCCGGCCCTGCCATCAGCTGCTTTTCTGGTTAATTGGCCGCTGTTCTCGTTCCCTTATTTCCTTCCTTCCAAACCCTCTCTGCTCACCCCTGGCTGTTACTCAGGGAGCAGCTTGGTGACTTCTGCAATTCTCCTGCTCCCCCTCTCCTCCCAGTCCTGCGCTGGTTCCCAGTGCTCCCAGCCCGGTCCAGCAGCCTCCAGCAGGGGCAGGACACGTGCTGACCCTGTCCCTGTGCCTGTCCCTGTCTCCCTGTCCCTGTCCCTGTGCCTGTGCCTGTCCCTGTCCCTGTCCCTGTCCCCATCCCCTGTCCCTGTCCCTGTCCCTGACCCTGTCCCTGTCCCTGTCCCCATCCCCTGTTCCTGTCCCTGTCCCTGTGCCTGTCCCTGTCCCCTGTCCCTGTCCCTGTCCCCATCCCCTGTCCCCATCCCCTGTCCCTGTCCCTGTCCCTGTCCCTGTCCCCATACCCTGTCCCTGTCCCTGTCCCTCTCCCTGTCCCTGCCCTCAAACCCCACCCAGGGCTGCTCTCCTCCCACCCCCATTTTCTTTCAGCACTTTTGGGGGACCCCTGGTCAAAGACTTCAGGTGAATTTTATCATCCAGGGAAGTGTTCCCTTTCAGTCCCTCACTGAAATACTCGGGTATTTCCTGTAGATTGGATGCAAGCCAGAGTTAAAATCCCAGTCACTGAGGCTGGAAGAGCTCTCCAAGGCTCCAGCCCAGCTCTTGCCTGACTTCTGCAGGGACATTTTACCAACACTGCCACGAGCAGCACAGACTGGGTGTTATCTCTGGTGGCCTTTAGGGAGTTTGGAGTGTTCCAAGGTGAAGCTGTAACATCACAATTCCCTGTATTGCCTAGAGATTTGGAACAGTAACTCTCATTCATTATCTCCCTAAGGAATTGGAGCCTTTAACTCTCATTCATTATCTCCCTAAGGAATTGGAGCCTTTAACTCTCATTCATTATCTCCCAGCTCCACGGACAACCAGATGCTTTTCAGTGAAAATCTCCACATTTTTATCACTAGTTTGAGAAGTTCTTACTACAAGTCCTAAACTTCTTTGTCTAATACCAATCAAATTTTGGACCAAGAGAAGTGTTAAAACCAAGTCACTTCATTTGTAAAGACATTTCTCTTAGCAATTTCTGTTTGGTTCACTTTGAATCCTTTAGGCTGGAGAAGCCCTTGAGATCGAGCCCAGCCTCTCCCCAGCCCTGCCAAGGCTACACTGCCCATGTCCCCAAGTGTCACACTGTCCCGTGTCCCCAGTGTCACACTGTCCCGTGTCCCCAGTGTCACACTGCCCATGTCCCCAAGTGTCACACTGTCCCGTGTCCCCAGTGTCACACTGTCCCGTGTCCCCAGTGTCACACTGCCCGTGTCCCCAGGTGTCACACTGCCCATGTCCCAGGTGTCACACTGTCCCGTGTCCCCAGTGTCACACTGCCCGTGTCCCCAGGTGTCACACTGCCCGTGTCCCAGGTGTCACACTGCCCATGTCCCCAAGTGTCACACTGCCCGTGTCCCCAGGTGTCACACTGCCCATGTCCCCAGTTACACACTGCCCGTGTCCCCAGTGTCACACTGTCCCGTGTCCCCAGGTGTCACACTGTCCCGTTTCCCCAGGTGTCACACTGTCCCGTGTCCCCAGTGTCACACTGTCCCGTTTCCCCAGTTACACACTGCCCGTGTCACCAAGTGTCACACTGTCCCGTGTCCCAGGTGTCACACTGCCCATGTCCCCAAGTGTCACACTGCCCATGTCCCCAGTGTCACACTGTCCCGTGTCCCCAGTTACACACTGCCCATGTCCCCAGTGTCACACTGTCCCGTGTCCCCAGTGTCACACTGCCCGTGTCCCCAGGTGTCACACTGCCCATGTCCCCAGTGTCACACTGCCCCGTGTCCCCAGGTGTCACACTGCCCATGTCCCAGGTGTCACACTGCCCATGTCCCCAGTGTCACACTGCCCATGTCCCCAAGTGTCACACTGCCCATGTCCCCAGTGTCACACTGTCCCGTTTCCCCAGTTACACACTGCCCGTGTCCCCAAGTGTCACACTGCCCATGTCCCCAAGTGTCACACTGTCCCGTGTCCCAGGTGTCACACTGCCCATGTCCCCTAATGTCACACTGCCCATGTCCCCAGTGTCACACTGTCCCGTTTCCCCAGTTACACACTGCCCGTGTCCCCAAGTGTCACACTGCCCATGTCCCCTAATGTCACACTGCCCATGTGCCCAGGTGTCACACTGTCCCGTGTCCCCAGTGTCACACTGCCCATGTCTCCAGTGTCACACTGCCCATGTCCCCAGGTGTCACACTGTCCCGTGTCCCCAGGTGTCACACTGTCCCGTTTCCCCAGGTGTCACACTGTCCCGTGTCCCCAGGTGTCACACTGCCCGTGTCCCCAGTGTCACACTGTCCCGTTTCCCCAGTGTCACACTGCCCGTGTCCCAGGTGTCACACTGTCCCGTGTCCCCAGTGTCACACTGTCCCGTGTCCCCAAGTGTCACACTGCCCATGTCCCCAGGTGTCACACTGTCCCGTGTCCCCAAGTGTCACACTGCCCATGTCCCCAGGTGTCACACTGTCCCGTGTCCCCAGTGTCACACTGCCCATGTCCCCAGTGTCACACTGCCCGTGTCCCCAGTGTCACACCCACAGGGATTTCGGTCCCCAGGACGGACTGCAGCGTGCCCCGGGAGCCGTGCCAGGCTGCACAGACCTTCCAGGCAGGAATTTCCCCACGTCCAAGGCTGGTGCTCTGCAGGGTGTGAACCAGCTCGGCTCAGCCTCCAGCCCTGCTGCAGACACAGCCCAGCTCCCCGAGCCAGCTGAGCAGGATTTCTGGGTATTTGTATTTATAACAGCTCCTGGGTGAAAACTGAATACTTTGTCATTTTTCCATCAAACTTCCAGTTATGTTTATTCTCTCACAGTTATGTTTTACTACAGCCCAGATTTGCAGTTTCCCTGAGCTGGCTGCCTTTAACAGCCAGCATTTGCATGAATTCCCTGCATCCACATCCACATTTTTATATATATAATAAAGCAAACTGCTGGAGGATCATCTAAACTTTATTTACTGTGGCCATGCTGCAATATTTAGGTCTGCTGAAATCGTCAGGACATTTTAATTGTGTTATCAGAGCCCAGCCAAAGCAGCAGATCCCCTTTCCAAAGAACATGGACACAGATGAAACTGCAGAATACAACTTAAATATTTACTGAGTATTAAATCTGATACAGAAGAGTTTGGACTACTGATAATTTGCTTCAAAAAAAATTAAAATTTGAAAGTAACAGCTGATGTCCTCTAGAAATGAAAGCTTGGGACTCTTTACAGTTTTAGTTTGCTTTTGTCATGGGAAGCATTGATCTTTCAATGGGAAACAATATATTCCTCACTCGATTTCCCAGTTAATTTTGCAGTGAAACTTGGTGCTTGTGGCTCTGTTATTGTCCAAATGTCATTAAACCATCGGAGGAGTCCATTACAGAGCACAAATCCCTCTTTTTTCTTGCTTCCCTTTTTTCCCTGTGGCTGCCCCATCCCTGGCCGTGCTCAGGGCGGGCTGGAGGGGACTGGAGCAGCCTGGGCTGCTGGAGGGTGTCCTGGGGCAGCTGCTGCCCTCCCGGGGGCTGGGAGCAAGGTTTACACCCCTCTGGGCATGTCTGTGCAAATCTGGGCCTGGTGTGTGTGCACCAGACAAAAACTCCATTCAGCTGCTCTGTTTTGCTGTTTAGTTCTTTCTGCACATTTTGTTCTCATGCTTCTTTCACACACTAGTCGTTTTTGTGTGTTTCTTACCTTAGACCAGTGTTTATAACAGGTGCACAACATGAGAAAATTTTAGGAGTTTATCAATAACTTGTTTGAAACCCCCCAAGGACGCTGGAACATAATCTATGCTAAATCAGGAGAGAAGCTGAAAACGCAGAATATCAAGATTGGAAGATTCAAGATAATGGGGGGGACAGTGAAGATCCTGAAGAGCACCAATTACAGACTTTCAGGGGTTTCAAGGGGTGGATCAATATCCTAAAATTACCAGTTGTAGAGTGTGTCCCCACGTGGGTGGTGGTTCTAGGAATGTATAATTAGGGTGAATTATAAACAATAAATCGGCTTCTGCAAAGTCATATTGATCTGCTGTTCAGAAATCCAGTTTGTTCCTGCACAGGAGCTGCAGCTGTGTCCCTGGACACCTGCCCAGGTGTTCGGTGTGCAGGAGCTCCGGCTGTGTCCCGGGACACCTGCCCAGGTGTTCGGTGTGCAGGAGCTCCAGCTGTGTCCCTGGGACACCTGCCCAGGTGTTCGGTGTGCAGGAGCTCCAGCTGTGTCCCTGGACACCTGCCCAGGTGTTCGGTGTGCAGGAGCTCCAGCTGTGTCCCTGGGACACCTGCCCAGGTGTTCGGTGTGCAGGAGCTCCAGCTGTGTCCCTGGGACACCTGCCCAGGTGTTCGGTGTGCAGGAGCTCCAGCTGTGTCCCTGGACACCTGCCCAGGTGTTTGGTGTGCAGGAGCTCCGGCTGTGTCCCTGGACACCTGCCCAGGTGTTCGGTGTGCAGGAGCTCCAGCTGTGCCCCTGGACACCTGCCCAGGTGTTCGGTGTGCAGGAGCTCCGGCTGTGTCCCTGGACACCTGCCCAGGTGTTCGGTGTGCAGGAGCTCCGGCTGTGCCCCTGGACACCTGCCCAGGTGTTCGGTGTGCAGGAGCTCCAGCTGTGTCCCTGGACACCTGCCCAGGTGTTCGGTGTGCAGGAGCTCCGGCTGTGTCCCTGGACACCTGCCCAGGTGTTTGGTGTGCAGGAGCTCCAGCTGTGTCCCTGGACACCTGCCCAGGTGTTCGGTGTGCAGGAGCTCCGGCTGTGCCCCTGGACACCTGCCCAGGTGTTCGGTGTGCAGGAGCTCCGGCTGTGCCCCTGGACACCTGCCCAGGTGTTCGGTGTGCAGGAGCTCCAGCTGTGCCCCTGGACACCTGCCCAGGTGTTCGGTGTGCAGGAGCTCCGGCTGTGTCCCTGGACACCTGCCCAGGTGTTTGGTGTGCAGGAGCTCCAGCTGTGTCCCGGGACACCTGCCCAGGTGTTCGGTGTGCAGGAGCTGTAGCTGTGTCCCTGGACACCTGCCCAGGTGTTCGGTGTGCAGGAGCTCCAGCTGTGCCCCTGGACACCTGCCCAGGTGTTCGGTGTGCAGGAGCTCCAGCTGTGTCCCGGGACACCTGCCCAGGTGCTGGGTGTGCAGGAGCTCCAGCTGTGTCCCTGGACACCTGCCCAGGTGTTCGGTGTGCAGGAACTGTAGCTGTGTCCCTGGACACCTGCCCAGGTGCTGGGTGTGCAGGAGCTCCAGCTGTGTCCCTGGACACCTGCCCAGGTGTTCGGTGTGCAGGAGCTCCAGCTGTGTCCCTGGACACCTGCCCAGGTGTTCGGTGTGCAGGAGCTCCAGCTGTGTCCCTGGGACACCTGCCCAGGTGCTGGGTGTGCAGGAGCTCCAGCTGTGTCCCTGTGTCTCCTGCAGCCCCACACAAAGGGACAGAAGGGGAGCACAGGGAGAGCCGGGCCCAGCAGGGAGCCCCTGGCCAGGGCGCTGTGCCCATCCCACCCTGGGATAAACCCCCACCTCCGGACTGGGCAGAGCCGGCAGGGCTGGGACCCCCCATCCCGCAGGTGTTCAGCCCAGGTGGGCACACCTGCAGCACCTGCCTCCCCCTCAGCGGCTCCTGAGGCTGGGGGAGCCTGGGGGGGCACAGGGGGCCCCAGGTCCTCCCCATTGCTCTGAAACGCTGCAGGACTTCAGCTCTGCACACCAGAGATGTTCCTGAAGATTTGGTTCCTGAAGATTTAAACTTCTCAAAACGCCGTCATGCCCTTTTTTCTTCAACCTCTCTGCAGTACACAGGGGCAGATTCTGGTTTGCTCTTTCGTTTATCTTGTTTTTCTCTGTTGTTTGATTTTGAGAGCGTTATTGCTGGTACTTCCTGACAGAGCCCAGTTACAGCCCTGAGTGCTCTCAGCAGCCACGGGTGAGGTTCGAGTGCTCTGACACTGAGACTACGCAGGATGCAGGAGTTTCCAGTCCCAGCGATTTTCTCCATGGAGCACTTTAACAATCTCTTTAAGTGCCCTCTAAGTGCAGCCCTGGCACTGGGCAGTGTCTGAGCGCGGGGCTCTGCAGCTCCTTTGATCCTGCTCCTCCAGGCACCATTTCCCTTCCGGATGCAGAACTTGTCACCTTTATTTGTGCTGCTCAAGTGCCTTTAGCAGATCTGGGCTGTCCCTGGCTGTGACAGCAGCCAGAGCCAGGCAGCCTCACACAAAGGCACTGACACACACGGCTCTGCCCCTGAGGAACTTCATTTCTGCTGTCAGAGTGTTCACAATGGCCAGGGCTGAAAATACTCACCTGTGTATGGACATATAAAAAAAATAATATAAAAAATAGATATACACATATACATATATACACACACACACACACACACATATATATATATACATATATATACATATATATATGTACACACACACACATATATACATATATATACATATATATTCATATATATATGTGCATGTGTGTTTGTTCTGGGATATTTTTTCTCTTGTTTTCTATTTACATATAAATGTACACAAACAACAGGATGGGACTGCTGGAGCAGCTGTCTCGAAGCTTTATTCCATCACAGCCATCAGCCTCATTTTACTGAGCCAAGCAAGGGAGATGGAACAGCTTCAGCCACTTCCAACAGCAGAGCAAGTTCTCTTTGTTACAAAGTTTCTAACAACTTTTTAGCCAATAGCATCATATTAAAAGCTGACAAGTGTTTGCTCAGGCCAATTCATAAAGCTGCACATACATCTTGTTTTGAGCAATACTTGCTTGTAACAGCTTAAAACACTATTAAGCTTACATATTTCTACTGTCTTGCTTAACATATTTTCCTGAGCCCTGTCTCTGCACAGCTCACAGCCCTGTTGTTCCTTGTCCTTGCATCTTCAGCATTCTTGCATTTCTCCATCCCGAGATTTGCTTTCACACAGCTTCCTGAGAGTCTTGACCCTTTCCTATTTTCCACACATGTAAATATCCAGAACCCTCCCCAGCCTCTCTGGGTGTGAAGCTGGAACCCCTGAGGGCAGTGCCAGTCAGGGGCAGAGGGTCCAGCAGGGCTGGGGGTGTGCAGGGCAAAGCTCCCCCTCAGCAGCTCCATCCATGGGGTCACAAAGGGTTAACAAAGCCCTGTTAGCACCGTGTGACCCCACATCCCCTCAGGTGAACAAAGGGTTAACAAAGCCTGTGGGCACCGTGTGACCCCACATCCCCTCAGGTGAACAAAGGGTTAACAAAGCCTGTGAGCACCGTGTGACCCCACATCCCCTCAGGTGAACAAAGGGTTAACAAAACCTGTTAGCCCCGTCTGACCCCACATCCCCTCAGGTGAACAAAGGGTTAACAAAGCCTGTTAGCCCCGTCTGACCCCACATCCCCTGAGCAGGTGAGGGCTGGGGCCCGAGATTTTCCCTGGATTTTCCCTTTTTTTCCCCTGGATTTTCCCTTTTTTTCCCCCTGTTTTTTCCCTGCTTTCCCTGTTTTTTCCCTGGATTTTCCCTGAATTTTCCCTGAATTTTCCCTGGATTTTCCCTGTTTTTTCCATGGTTTTTTTCCCTGTTTTTTCCCTGTTTTCCCTGGTTTTTTCCCTGGATTTTCCCTGAATTTTCCCTGGATTTTCCCTGTTTTTCTATTTTTTTTTATTTTTTTTTTTTTTTCCTGAATTTCCCCTGTTTTTCCCTGTTTTTTCCCTGTTTCCCCCTGTTTTTTCCCTGGATTTTCCCTGGAGCTTCCTCCCCTGGCTGCATCTCCTGCTCACATCCCCACCCCGATGTTGGGAAAACGTACAGGATGTTATTGCTCCTGTCTGAAAAGCCCATTCACAAATATTTGGAAGCTTAAATGCTGCTTTGTCCGTTTCATTTCCAAAGCAGCACAGAAAAAAATTTAAAAACCTTGATTTTGCAAATGGCTCCTAAAACCATTCCTCTCTCTCTGTATTCCTGTGTATCTTTCTCTATTCCTGTGTATCTTTCTTTATTCCTGTGTATCTTTCTTTATTCCTGTGTTTCATTCTGTATTCCTGCGTATCTTTCTCTATTCCTGTGTTTCTTTGTCTATTCCTGTGTATCTTTCTGCATTTCTGTGTTTCTTTTTGTATGCCTGTGTTTCTTTTTGTATTCCTGTGTATCTTTCTGCATTTCTGTGTTTCTTTTTGTATTCCTGTGTATCCTTCTGTATTCCTGTGTATCTCTCTGTATTCCTGTGTTTCTTTTTGTATTGCTGTGTATCTCTCTGCATTCCTGTGCATCTCTCTGTACTGCTGTGTATCTCTCTGCATTCCTGCTGTATCGCTGCTGCCCTTTGTCCCTTTATCTGAGGATTCACGGCTGCATCCCCATCCCATTAATGCTCCTTTAAGCCGTGTCTGAGCAGCAGCCGAGTGCGGCAGGGCTGGCACCGGCCCAGCCCACTGATCAAGGCACTTAAACGGCCACGAGGTATCAAACGCATCTGAAAAATTAAACCTTTTATCTGGATTGCGTTTCAGCAGTGGAAATGAAAAGGGCGTTTGTGCGGCGCTGACTCCAGCCCGGCGCCCGGGGCAGGTCCGAGCAGTGAGAACAGGGAAAAACAGGGGGAAAAAAGGAAAAACAGGGAAAAACAAGGAAAAACAGGGAAAAACAGGGGAAAACAGGGAAAAAACAGGGAAAAACAGGGAAAAACAGGGAAAAACAGGGGGAAAACAGGGAAAAACAGGGAAAAGGGAGCAGGAAGGGAGGGGAGGCACGGCAGGAACGAGCTCTGAGAGCTGTGAAATCTCCGACCAGGGGCTGCCCAGGCAGGTTTGGATCCCCATCCCTGGAGGTGGCCCAGGAATTCCTGGGGGTGGCACTCAGAGCTCTGGGCTGGGCACAAGGTGGGGATCAGGCACAGCTGGGGCTCCACGGGCTGGGAGGGCTTTTCCAGCCTAAATGGTTCTGGGATTCTGGAATTGTATGGTCTTGGACCTCCATGGTTTTGAATGTGTAAAAAATCCTGTGTCCCCAATTTTTTCCCTAATCTTCTTCTAGAGGCATCTCTCCAAATAAATTCTGCTAAGAACTGCAGACCAGATGTTAATCAGATCATAGAGGAGATCAGTTAAAGGGTGATTTCAGCTTTTGGGGACCCTTGGCTTTTCAGACAGTAAATCAGAGGAGCCTCAGGCATGGACTGGGTGGTGCCACTGCACCCTGCAGACTTTCCTGGAGCCCAGGATGGGATGGAAATGCTCAAAAGTGGGGCAACAACCACACCTGGGCAGGGCTGGGGCAGGGGTCGGGGTAGGACAGGTGATAGGATGGCAGGAGAGAGCCAGGGTGCATGTGCAGGTGTCAGGGTGGAGCAGGAGCAGGATGAGGAGCTGTCCAGGTGTCTGTCCAGGAACTGTCCAGGTGTCTGTCCAGGTGTCTGTCCAGGAGCTGTCCAGGACCTGTCCAGGTGTCTGTCCAGGAGCTGTCCTGGTGTCTGTCCAGGAACTGTCCAGGTGTCTGTCCAGGTGTCTGTCCAGGAACTGTCCTGGTGTCTGTCCAGGAGCTGTCCTGGTGTCTGTCCAGGAACTGTCCAGGTGTGTGTCCAGGAACTGTCCTGGTGTCTGTCCAGGTGTCTGTCCAGGAGCTGTCCTGGTGTCTGTCCAGGACCTGTCCTGGTGTCTGTCCAGGAGCTGTCTGTCTGTCCAGGAGCTGTCCTGGTGTCTGTCCAGGAGCCCCGTGGCACTCAGAAGTCCCTCCTGTCCCTCAGCCAGCCCAGCACCAGGAAAGGCACAGACCAGGTTTCCATGTGTGCCATTAAGGTGAAAATCAGATTTTACTGGACAAACACAACCCTTAGATCAGAATAATTTCCCTGAGTGAACCACACTGCATTACTCAGTGATTAAAGGCAATAAAAGGATTAAAAGGCAATAAATTGTGTTATATCTGGAGAGGTGACAGTCCTCTACAGGGGACTTCTCATCTCTTTTTTTCCTCCCAGTCTTTCCCAGTGACACTTCCTACTGAACATCATTAACACCAGAACTGCAGAAATTCCCTCCCGGCCCAACCCAAAGCACAAATGTGAAATAATTCCAAGCCTCCATTCATGCAAGTGCTCTACAAGCACGGTGAGCCCAGCAGATTTGGGGTGGCCCTGGGAGCTGAGCCTTGCCCTGAGCTGTGCCAGGAGCCACCTGCAGAGCCCCTGCTTGGAGCAGAGCCCGTGCCCAGGGCACGGCAGAACCTGCAGTAACTGTGCTAAATGAGCCTCTGGGTGCTGAACCCAACAGCGCTTGGATGTATTTTAAGCACTCCAAACCCCTTTAAACCACTGGATCTAATCAGGGTCTTCCCAGGGCACGCCAGGTGAAGGGCCTGAGCAGCTCTCAGCAAGGACCTGCTCAGCAGTTCTGCCAGGGCTGGGATTTAGCTCAGCTTTGGCGTGGGGCAGCGCAAGCAAAAGCGCTTTTCTGAACAGCTGCAGGCAAAATACCTCAGACACCATCAGGGACAATATTTCAACAGGACCCAAATTCCCAGAAGCATCCTTCCTCTCACAGATCTGCCTGGATTTAGGGTTTTCCACAGAAAAGGGAACACTTCCTTTCCCAAGGACCTGCTACAAAACGCCTCCGTGTTCTGGGAGGGAATGGATCTTTTATGAGAAGATCCATGTTCTTTTTATGCAACCATGGTCCCGTGTCTTGGGCTGGATCTTTGGTGCAGGGTACGTGAGTGACCCCAAAAGCTGAGGGATTCACCCTTAATCTCAGTGACCCCAAAAGCTGAGGGATTCATGCCCAGCCCCAGTGGCTCCCCAGGTTCAGGGATTCACCCGCAATCTCAGTGACTCCTCAAAATCAAGGATTCACCCCCAGCCTCAGTGACTCCCCAGGCTCAGGGATTATCCCCAATCTCAGTGATTCCAAAACTCAGGGATTCACCCCCAATCTCAGTTACTCCCCAAAATCAGGGATTATCCCAAATCTCAGTGATTCCAAACTTTAGGGATTATCTCCAATCTCAGTGAATACCCACACTCAGGGATTATCCCCAATCTCAGTGAGTCCCCAAGATCAGGGATTATCCCCAATCTCAGTGACTCCCCAAAATCAGGGATTATCCCCTGTTAATCTCAGGTTCTGGGAAGTGAATTCTCTCCCAGCTTTGGGATGCTGCCCACACTCAATGAATTCCCAGTTTCTCACCCCTTTGGGCTGCAGGGTCTGCAGGGGAGCAGCAGAGAGCCCTGCCTGCTCCCCTCAGGCACAGCTGCTGATTTCTGCAGGGATTCACTGCAGACACCGAGGGAGTGCCAGTGGGAGCAGCAGCCCCTCAAGCCATCCATAAATGCAGTCACATCCCCCAGGGAAACACCGCTGCCAGCCTGTCCTGGAGGGCGTGTGACAGGGACCGAGCAGGGACAGCCAGCAGCACTCACCGCCGGGAGTGACACCGGCTGTCCTGGAGTGACACCGGCTGCTCAGGAGGTGACACCGGCTGTCCGGGAGGCGACACCGGCTGTCCTGGAGTGACACCGGCTGTCCTGGACGTGACACCGGCTGTCCGGGAGGCGACACCGGCTGTCCTGGAGTGACACCGGCTGCTCAGGAGGTGACACCGGCTGTCCGGGAGGCGACACCGGCTGTCCTGGAGTGACACCGGCTGTCCTGGACGTGACACCGGCTGTCCGGGAGGCTACACCGGCTGTCCTGGAGTGACACCGGCTGTCCTGGAGTGACACCGGCTGTCCTGGAGTGACACCGGCTGCTCAGGAGGTGACACCGGCTGTCCTGGAGGCGACACCGGCTGCTCAGGAGGTGACACCGGCTGTCCTGGAGGCGACACCGGCTGTCCTGGAGTGACACCGGCTGCCCGGGAGGTGACACCGGCTGCTCGCTGCCATTCACATGCAAAGACGCCGTTTGTCCCCTCCTGGTTTTGAGTTCCCAGGGTGAGGAGCCTGCTCAGCCCATCCTGGCGTTGCTTCACTGCTCCCAAAGCAGCACAGACTGGCTGGAGGCACTAGGTATTTATTAAGTTTGTGACAGAGCCCAGGGACCCAGAGCAAACACAATTTACACTTTTATGTGGAAGCAGCTGGAAAAAGACCAAAACCCCACTAGTAGGAATATTTCTGCCACTCACTGCAAACGGTGTTTCTCTCTGAATGTCCTGGTTCACTCTGCTCTCAGAGCAATGGCTCGAGCCCAGATCTTCGTGTTTGGTGTGGATCTCGTGTTTGAGTTCACTCTCCATCCCTGGAGAGGAGCACTCTGCCCAAGGAAGCTGTCCAAGCTCCTCAGAGATGCTTTTGCCTTGTTTGGGTGAGAATGCTGCCCTGTAAAACATCCCTGGCTGTGTTTCCTCACTGTTAAAAGTTTGATGTAAAAACTAAAGCAAGATAAGAGCTCAAGAGGGAACAGGGCTGGCAGAAAAGTGCATCCCTGGTCCCAAGGAGAGGCACAGACGGTGCCAGTGCAGGAGATCTCGGGGCTCTGGCTGAGCAGGGCACAGCCTGGACACAGCAGCTCTCAGGCACTTGGGATGTGTTCAGGAGCTCTCCCGGGTCAGAGACTTCCTAAAGTGCTCTGCCAGGGAAGAAACTCCCCAAAGTCCCCCCTGAGCCTCCCCTGGCCCAGCCTGAGGCCGTTCCCTCTCCTCCTGTCCCCTCCTGGCAGGGAGTTGTGCAGGGCCACGAGGTCCCTGAGCCTTTTCCCAGAGTCCTGGCACTGCCTGCTCTTGCCTGACCCTGGCTTTAGTGAGCACAGAGCTGCCCAGAAGGGCTGAGGGACATCTGAGCCCTCTCTGTCCCCAGTCACAGACCGAGGGGACAGCAGTGTCCTGTGGAGAGCACCAGTGGGTTGCTGTGACTGCCAGGGACTCCAGAGCCACCAGAGCTCAGCCAGCTGAGCTGTGCCTTCTCCCTGAGCAGCTGTGTAATTATGACAAGTGTACCCAGACACAGACTGGAAAATTGAACATCCCCAGCAAAGATGTCAGACTTGTAATTTAGTCTCACATTAACACACACTGCTGGGCTCTTTTCCATCTCCCTGTTTTCATTCCCAGCCTCAGGCACAGCCTGGCTCTTCAGCTGCTGGGCTGGCACGTGGCACAGGGTGCCCAGAGGTGGCACTGGGTGGCACTGGGTGGGATTTCAGGTCCCTCCCACCATGGCAGGGCCCATGGCCAGCTCTGCCAGGAGGGGCTGATGCTGTGGGGTCCTGCTCCCCACACACCCTGACCTGGTCCTGCTGTCCCCAGGATCCTCCTGGTGCCCAGGGATCCCCGAGGCACAGAGCACCCCGGGTGTGGGAGCCCAGGTGCTCCCCTGGCTTCCCTGGGTGCCTCCAGACCCCCTGGCAGGGGGCTCAGAGGCCCTGGCACAGCACCCAGGACCCCTGTGGGCTGGATTTAAACCCCTGGGAAAAATTACTATCATTGCAGGAAGAATTACACGTCACAAAAAATAAGTAGAGTGTAAATTAGATTATTAGAAGGTAGAAGAGTGAATTCATAGTATTGTTTATAATAAGAAGTTTAGAGCTTACATGGAGGATTTTGGCATGGTATGTCTTTTCTTCTTCTTGTCATCTATTTTCTGAGCCAGGATGGCACTTTTGGATCGGTGTGAAGGAAAACTGGACAGGGCAATGTAAGGGTCATGTATTGGAAAGTAATTTATAGTATAAAAGATAAGAGCTGCCCCAAGGGCAGTCAGTGTGTGCCTTGACCAGCATGCTCACAGACCTCTGTGACTCAGAGAAAGAATTCATCAGCTAAGAAAGAATAAACAACCCTGGACACCTCAGAAAACAGCTTCTGCCTTTTCTTTGGTGCTCGAGTGGGAAGAACACGGACTCTAAACCACCAAGTGTCCTGCTGAGAGGGATCTCAGGCATAGAGACCCCACAGGCAGCGACAGCCGGGCAGGGAGGGCACAGGACAGAGGGCACAGGACAGAGTGTGTGACACTGGGGCTGTCCCTGCCCTGAGCCATCCCCATGCACATGGAGATGTTATTTCCCAGCCTGCCTCTCTTGTTTCCCCAGTACCTCTTCACAGGTGAGGTCAATTAAATTTTTAGTATATTTGATGTGGGAAACTCTCTGTAAACACGCTTTGAGTATCTGCAGAATGAACAAGCAGCAACTTTTGGCTTTGCTTTGGGGAGCTGTGGTGATGCATTTTTAATTGCTGGTGCTTTGGCACGCAGAGAGTGATTTGCCAGGGAGGGAGGCACAGCTTGGGAAAGGTCAGCAGGCAGCAGATGTTGTGCCCAGCAGGGCTCAGCTCTCCTTGCCCAGCTGGGCTGTTTGCTGCTGCAGGTTTCCCCTGCCCTGCCTGGTTTGGTTTGGAGCTGTCTGTGCCCCCAGCACTGCTCACAGCCTCAGGGGCTCAGTCCCCAGTGCCTGCAGAGGCCACTCTTTAACAGATCTCACCTCCCTGGGGTGGCCACAAAGGCGAGCTGGTGCCTCTGGCTGCACAAACCACCCCGTGTCTGCACCAGAGCAGCCTCAGAAAGCAGCAGAACAGGCAGAAACAAGCAGCCAGGGATGCTGCTGGGGGCTGGGATCCTCTCAGCAGCAGCTCCTCCTCCCTGCTCAGGGCTGGGGAGAGAAAACTGCTTTTGTTGAGGCAGAGGTTTATGTCAGCCAAAGTGCAGCCAGAAAAAGGAGCATTTTGCTTTTCCATCACATACTGCTGGCCCTGCTTTTAGATCCAAAATGAGGCAGCCTAATTGGTCATTTATCCCTCTAGCTTTTGATTCCTCTCCTGAGAGGACTGCATAAACTGTTTGCTGTGCTATAAGAAATTGCTCTAAGAGGATGACAGAGCTCTGGATAAGCAATTCCTGCTCCAGTTGCTCTGTGCTCACTTTGGTGAGGCAGCAGAGAGGCTGTGGGTGCTGCCATGGTGTGGGTGCTGCCATGGTGTGGGTGCTGCCAGGGGTTGGATCCTGCCAGGATGTGGATCCTGGGCAGGGTTTGGATCCTGGGCAGGGTGTGGATCCTGGGCAGGGTGTGGATGGTGCCAGGATGTGGGTCCTGGGAAGGGTTTGGATCCTGGGCAGGGTGTGGATCCTGGGCAGGGTTTGGATCCTGGGCAGGGTGTGGATGGTGCCAGGATGTGGGTCCTGGGAAGGGTTTGGATCCTGGGCAGGGGTTGGATCCTGGGCAGGGTGTGGATCCTGGGCAGGGGTTGGATCCTGGGCAGGGTGTGGATCCTGGGCAGGGGTTGGATCCTGGGCAGGGTGTGGATCCTGGGCAGGGTGTGGATCCTGGGCAGTGTGTGGATCCTGGGCAGGGTTTGGATCCTGGCAGGGTGTGGATCCTGGGCAGGGGTTGGATCCTGGGCAGGGTGTGGATCCTGGGCAGGGGTTGGATCCTGGGCAGGGTGTGGATCCGGGGCAGGGGTTGGATCCTGGGCAGGGGTTGGATCCTGGGCAGGGTGTGGATCCTGGGCAGGGTGTGGATCCTGGGCAGGGTTTGGATCCTGGGCAGGGTGTGGATCCTGGGCAGTGTGTGGATCCTGGGAAGGGTTTGGATCCTGGGCAGGGTGTGGATCCTGGGCAGGGTGTGGATCCTGGGCAGTGTGTGGATCCTGGCAGGGTGTGGATCCTGGGTAGGGGTTGGATCCTGGGCAGGGGTTGGATCCTGGGCAGGGTGTGGATCATGGGCAGGGTGTGGATCCTGGCAGGGTGTGGATCCTGGCAGGGTTTGGATCATGGGCAGGGTGTGGATCCTGGGCAGGGGTTGGATCCTGCCAGAATGTTTTCACCTTGATTTGTGATGTCACCTTCATCACAGACATGAAACCAGCTTGGAGTGCAGCTTAACTGGAGCTCCAGTCACAGAATCCCAGAATGGTTTGGGTTAAAGGGACCTCAAATCCCCCCCATTCCCACCCCTGCCATGGCAGGGACACCTCCCACTGTCCCAGTGTCCAGCCTGGCCTTGGGCACTGCCAGGGATCCAGGGGCAGCCACAGCTGCTCTGGCAATCCCAGCCCAGCCAGGAATTCCCAATTCCCAACATCCCATCCATCCCTGCCCCTGGCAGTGTCCCATTCCCTGTGTCCTGTCCCTCCATCCCTGTCCCCAGCCCCTCTCCAGCCCTTCAGGGCTCTGGGCTCTCCTGGAGTTGATGTTTTCCATCTGTAGGTGCCAAACCAGGAGTGATCCATGTGAGGAGCTGTGACCCATCTGAAGTGTCAAATCCTCTCACATCAGCCTTGGTTTGTGCAGCACCATTCAGGGACACTCCAGCTAAGAAATTATCTCATAAACATGATAAATATTTTTCCCTTGGCTTTCTGGGGTTTGTGCCATTCCTTCAGTCCTTTGAAAGTTCACAATGCAATTTGTTTCTGCAGATGTTTACTACTGAAATGAATTAATCTTTTATATTGATTTTTTTATCTTTCATTGAGGACAAAGTCTCTAGGAGATCCTGGAGTATTATTTATTCAGGAAAATGATTTTATATCATTTTACCTGGAATGAAAATAGCAAATGTCAGATTCAGGTGCAAACAAATTTAGAATAATTTAGAATACTCTTTTTCCTTTTTTTTTTTTTTTTTTTTCCTTCTCCAGATCAAAATATATGTAGGAAAAAAAAAAAAAAGGTAGTAAAAATGTCTCTTTTTTTTTCAGTCCCAGAGGTGTCCTCGAGGATGTGGCTGCAGAAACAGATGGATGAGCACAGCACCAAGGAGGAGCTGCCTTCCCCTAGCCCTGAATTAGAACTTCCCCAGCCCAACCAGAGGTGTCCTTGTGGTCTCAGAGGTCAAGGGACACCACAGTGCCCTGGGTGACCCCTCCAGAGCTCCACTCCCCTCTGCTGCTGGGAAATTAGGAAGTTTCAGCACTTGACATGTTTATTCTTTATGGAATGTAAGTTCTTTCAAAATAATTTTTGTTCATTGTGAAGAAAAATAAAGAGTTGCACACAGGAAATCCTTTTGGTTAAAACGGGAAGATTGGTTTCCTATATGGTCTTTGGAAGCTTAGGGTTTTTTCAGGAATTTCAACTTTTTGAAAATTTGATTTTTGTCTGAAAATGTGGATTGCCAGCAGTAGGTGATGGAAGATCCAGGAGCACCCCTGATTCCAGTTTCTTGGGGCTCCATCCACCCTCTGAGCCCCAGCCCAAACCTTTTCTGCACTGAACTGACACAGAGCCTGGGACTGCACTGGTGCCTTTCCTGTTGAGCCCCGTGACTGTGGCTCCCATTACTGGCAGCATTTAATTTAACATTTCAGTAAATAGTTACAGCCATGGCTTTCAGGGCTGGGCATCGTTAGAGGGCTGAATAATTGCAGAGCTATTACAGTCTGTATCTGCTGGGCATCGCTTCAGAGCTGGAAATTAACTCTGTGCAGCATCAGTTTTCTGCTTGATATTATTGCCTCCCCAGAGTGATGACCTTGGAAATCGATATATGGAAATCAGTAATGCATCATGTTTTCTTTCTGCTTTCAAATTCTCAGACATCTGTTATTGCAGCCAAATAAAAATTCTTTACATGCAGTTCTATAATTTTGCTTTTCATTGGCTTTATTTTAATAATCTTCCAGGCATTATTTCCCTGGGATGGGTGGGGAGCTCCTGCAGAACAATTGTTGTAATGACAGGTGTTCCAAGCATTTATCTGTCCTGCTGCCCTGGGTCTGTGCAGGTGAGTTCTTCACGGTGCAGTAAATGGTGTTTCTGTCAGCAGCAGCCCAGGGGGCAGGGATGCAGTGCCCAGGGTGTGATCATTTCCCTGCAGCTGCTGGGGGAGCAGGGCGCTCCCAGTGCAGCCCCTGCTGCTGTTCTGCCTCCTCTCAGCACTCCAGAGAGCTGTGCTCAGAGGGGGGAATCTGCTGCTGAAATATCAAGTGGCAAAATCACAGTTCTTGAATTTCCACCAGCCTCTACATCCCAAACTCTCTGTGCCTCCTTCAAGTGCTCTTTCACTTTCCCTGGAGCTGGACTTTCTTTCCATGCAGATATTTGTGAAAGGAAAGTGTTTCCTTTCTCCAAAGTCTTTCTCCCATCTTGGAGATGGTCATTGAGCAAAGCTCATCAATTTAATGTAAAACCAACAATTGTTCCACTTCAAAATGTTCCAACAGCCGAGGAAAAAACCCAACAAAGCAGGAGAAAAGGCCTCTCAAACAGGACACTGAAAGCTATTGAGAGAAATTGCCAGACAATGATTTACTGAGAGCTGCAAATGTTATAAATTTCTTCAGCTGCTTTAAATAACTCCAGAACGGCAGAGACATGGTGTGGGAGTGGCACAGGGACAACTGCCATGGACCTGGTGCCCCAGGCTGGCCCTGGACATCCCCAGGGTGGCCACAGCTCCCCTGGATAGCCACAGCTCCCCTGGGATAGCCACAGCTCCCCTGGGATAGCCACAGCTCCTCTGGGATAGCCACAGCTACCCTGGATAGCCACAGCTCCTCTGGGATAGCCACAGCTCCTCTGGATAGCCACAGATCTTCTGGGATAGCCACAGCTCCTCTGGGATAGCCACAGCTCCTCTGGGATAACCACAGCTCCTCTGGGATAGCCACAGCTCCTCTGGGATAGCCACAGCTCCCCTGGATAGCCACAGCAACTCTGGGACAGCCACAGCTGCCCTGGTGACCCCTGGAGAGGCTCCCTGGAGCAGGGGCTGGCAGAGCTGAAGGAATCAAGCAGGGATTTATCCACAGGATTCACCTGGGGCAGAGCCAGAGCCCGGCTGGGCTCACACCCAGGATGGATCCCAGTCAGGAGTTTCTCACTTTGACCAGTTTGGGTCCATTCCCACACTGGGGTCACTGCCCAGCCCCAGCTCCAGGCTCTGCAGTCCCACCCTCCCAGATTCTCTCCCCAGTTCTCTCTGGTTGCACTTTGTGGGGCTGGAGCTGCAGCGTGTCCTTGGTTCTGGGCTGGAACAGGATTGTTGTGTGAGACTGAGCTGGGAGGGGAACTTGTGACACTGTGTGTGAGCTCAGAGTCACTCACCAGTGCAGGGCAGGGTCTGGGAACGTGAAAGGTGAATCTGAAGCATCCCCTGGCAGGGATGCCCCGGGTCCCTGTGCCCTCCTGCAGGGAGGAATCGCCTCAAGGGCAGGGGAGCAGCTGAGCAGGAAATGTGGCACCACCACGGAGCAGAGCTGGGAGCAGGAGCTCTCCAAGAACCCCCAAAACAGCAGCGTGGAGCCCGAGAGCACCCTGAGCCCGACCCTCTGCTGGGAGTGCAGCTGCCCTCCTTGCCCACCTCGGATGGGATGTTTCCAGTCCCTCCATTCGTGATTTGAAATACGTTTCTCTGTTTCATTTCCCAGCAGGACGATTACCTGCTAGGGCTGCAGAGAGACACGAGGGCCGTGCTCACACCGTGGGATTTGCATCTCCACTCCCAGCTCTCCTCCGTGGAAATTGTTTGCAGGAGTCCCCTGGGTCTGCTACAACCTGTTCCAGGTTCAGCAGCTCCACGGCATGTCCAAAATAAACGCTGGAAAGGGAAAAAAAAAAAGATGAATCAATTTAGGAATCAGCCTTCCAAAAGGCAAAAAGCTGTTGTAAAGATCTTCCAGCCTAGATGAAAATATTTCGCATCACTGCTCTGACTCATCAGAAACCCTGGCAGAAAATTGGCCAGGAGCATCCAATTTAACCTTCCAGGAACTGCTGCTTCAGCAGAAAAGCATCTGCTGGGAACTTGCCAGTACAGGCAAAACTATTTAGGGAAAAAGATATGAAACAAACTATTTCTGTAAGAAAGGAATAATACAAAGTTATAAATATATGCAGAATCACAACAGATAAAATTAAAATACCAATGAATAATAGAATATTCTGGTTGGAAGGGATCCACAAGGATCACTGAGCCCAGCTACAGTATCAAAATAGGTTTTATCAGTATAGTTCCTCCGATCAATAAAGTAGGATTGGAACTCCTTTTGCATATATACAAGTATAAAAATTCACAGGTGGATGAATTTGGTGGAAACTTAAGAAATGTATGGTTTAGTTTGTGATTTGGAAAGAGACAAATGTTCTAAATGTGGGGAATTTCTGTAGGAAATAAACCCACTGAGTTTCCAAAGGTTTATTCTGCAGACACGGAGAGATTTTGATGACACATTTCCTATTGCTCAGTGTTGCTGTTCACATCATCTGGGTGCACATTTTAATAACTTGGACACCAGGGAATGGCAGATTCTCCATCCCTGGGCTGTCACAGCCAGCAGCAGAATGAAACTGGGGCAAACATGGGACATTTGTTCTTGGAACGTGGGGACATGGAGCAGGAATGGCTGGGAATGCTCACCTGGAGAGGGGAAGGGTCCAGGAGAGCTGGAGAGGGACTGGGGACAGGGATGGAGGGACAGGACACAGGGAATGGGACACTGCCAGGGGCAGGGATGGATGGGATGGTGGGAATTGGGAATTCCTGGCTGGGCTGGGATTGCCAGAGCAGCTGTGGCTGCCCCTGGATCCCTGGCAGTGCCCAAGGCCAGGCTGGACACTGGGACAGGGGGAGGTGTCCCTGCCATGGCAGGGGTGGGAATGGGGGGGATTTGGGGTCCCTCCAACCCAAATCAGTCTGGGACTCTGTGTTTGAACCACGGGGATAACAGGATCTTCTTTTCCTTTGGCACAATTGCCTGATGGAGCAGAGGAAGCCCTGCTGTCCTGCTGAGGGATGGGCTGGGTGCTCCTGAGGCTGGAGCAGCTGCTCTCCTGCCAGCCAGGGCACTGTCAGGGGGAGCAAATCGCTCCCAGGGAGGGAAACCCACCCCTGGTTCATCCCTGGGTCTCTCCCTCCCTCCCTGTGCCTGCTGTGGCACTGACCCAGCTTTTGGAGAAGGGCCAGACCCGGCTGGGGGAGCCCCAAACCCCTCTCTCCCCCACCAGCTTCCTCTCCATGGCTGAAATCTCCAAACCAGGTCATGGCCAGGCTGCTGCCACCTCCAGGCAGGCCAGGGGGAAATGGCCTCAGCTGCCACCAGAGGAGGTTTTTGGATGTCAGGGAGAGTTTCCTCATGGAATTGGTTGCCAGGCACAGGGAGGGGCTGCGGGTGCAGGAGGGCACACCCTGGAGTGTTAGAAAGGATAAATCAGGAAAACCTTATAAATATGATTACCTAGGAAAAGATTTTGAGACTATGGAAACCATAAGCGAGGTTGAAATGAAACCATCTTTGAGATACCAAGGCTTAGTTAGTAAATAACTAGAAGACAATAGGGTGTCTGGCTGGAAGTAATCCCCTCTTGACAGAACAATGGTCCAAAGCTCAGAGAAGACCCTGCTGGATTGGCAGAAGGGTCCAAAGAGCAGTTTTTAGGGTTTAAAGTATAACAATTATGGTAATGTAATGATTCTTATAGGCTGTATGTAAATGCTATAGGATTTGTATCTTGTATTGGATTGGTTAGTGGAAATTAGAATATTCAACATAGAAGAAGATTTATTGTATTATAAATGGGGAAATTGCTCTCTTACTTCGTTCTCTTACCTGGAGCTGTCCCAGGATCAGGTGGAGCAGCTTTGGTGTGGATTAGAGCACAGGGGATTTGGGTCACAGGTGGCCCTGGGGGATTTTTCCAGCCCAGACCTCTCTGGGGCTCCCTGGCCAGGAGCACAGCCCGGGCTCAGGGCTGCAGGGGCTGTGCCAGGGATCCAGGCAGCCCCATGGGTTCACCAAGCCCAGACTGCCACGTTCCACCGACCCCATAGCAGGAGCAGATGGTGTGTGCTGTGCAACAACATATTGGAAAATGTGTCTGGGAAATAATTAGTGTCAGAAATAAATCTCTTTACACTGGGGCCGTGGGACTGGTTATGGAAAATCCCGAGCAGCAGTGGCTGCCACAAGTGCCACACTCTGGGGGATGGGATTGGGGTTTTGGTGTTTCACAGGCTCAGAACGGGTCAGAAGGGAAGCAGAGCTCACCTGGGCAGGGACACCTCCCTGTGGCTGTTGGCAATCCCCAGCAGGGATCAGAGTGGGGCGGTGACAGTGGCAGCTGTGGAGGTGCCACAGCTGCAGGTGTGAGGGCTGGGCCTGGTTTGGGTTTTCAGAGACAAAATTTGGTGGGCAACCCCTGCACCTTGATCCTGGTCCTTTTTGGGGTGAGAAATGATCTCTAAGGAGATCAGACCATGGCCTGAGCACTCTGATCTCATCTGACCCACTCTGAGCAGAGAGGACACCCAGACATCCCTTCCAGCCAAAACTGTTCTTAATTCCCACTAAACTTGACTGAAAATGTGAATTTGTTAAACTCAGTAATCCATTCATTTTCAAATCATTTTGTCTATTCATCCATATCAATCTATCTTAATAATAATCTTGTTTATTCTGGAGGTTTGCAGTAGAGCTATAGAGGGTTTTTTTCATTACCTGTGTTATCTAAAAAACTTCAGTTTTCTGAGGAGCAGGGATGAGACTGAAGGATGTGCCCAGGCTGTGTTGGCTCCACAGTTATCAATGCACAGATGAAGACCACGAGACTTTCCTGTGAAATCCCTGAACATCCTTTGAATCCTGTGTCTCCAGCCTGTCCCAGGAATCCCTGCTCAGTTTGGCTTTGCCATGGTCCTGCACACCAGGCTGGGTTCTGGCAGAAATGCTGAACCAGGCCCTCGTTTGGGGGAAAGTCTCTGCAGTTCCCAACACTCACAGTCCCTGGGGCTGGGAGCTGCAGGAGAGGACAAATGGCCTCTGGGAGGAGGATTGCAGAATATTGGAATTCTTCCCTGGGAGGGTGGGAAGGGGCTGGGCTGGAATTGCCAGAGCAGCTGTGGCTGCCCCTGGATCCCTGGCAGTGCCCAAGGCCAGGCTGGACACTGGGATGGGATGGGATGGGATGGGATGGGATGGGATGGGATGGGATGGGATGGGATGGGATGAGATGGGATAATGGGATGGGATGGGATGGGATAATGGGATGGGATGGGATGGGATAATGGGATGGAAGATGGGAATTGGGATGGGATAATGGGATGGTGGGATGGGATGGGATGGGATGGGATGGGATGGGATGGGATGGGATGGGATGGGATTTAAGTCCCTTTTAACCCAAACCAGTGTGTGATTCTGTGACTCTGTGACTCTCTGATTCTGTGGTTCTGTGGTTCTGTGACTCTCTGATTCTGTGATTCATGTTTACCATAAGCCAGCCAGAAATAACTCAGCAGGAGCTCTCCTGAGCCGCAGATCAGAAGGAAGGAATTCCAGAGCTGAGTGTCAGGGAGAAAACAAAACCCAAAGAGGTGAGTGGTGGCTGAAGAGCTGGTGCCAGGGCTGCTGCTCCCTCAGGACCTCGGGGCCTCTCCAGGTTATTGCCCTCCTTCATCTCCCTCTGAAGGTTTTCCTGTGCAGCCCACATCAAAGACACAAATCTTCATTCCCTGGATCCTGCTGGGATCTGCTTCCCTGGATCCATGTGGGATCTGCATCCCTGATCCTGCTGGGATCTGCTTCACTGATCCTTGTGGGATCTGCTTCCCTGGATCCTGCTGGGATCTGCTTCCCTGGATCCATGTGGGATCTGCTTCCCTGGATCCTTCTGGGATCTGCTTCACTGAATCCATCTGGGATCTGCTTCCCTGATCCTTCTGGGATCTGTTTCACTGAGCTCTTGTGGGATCTCCTTCCCCAGCTCCCTGTGGGATCTCTTTCCCCAGCCCCTTCCAGGCTGGCAGGGCAGAGTTTTTGAGGAAGACACACAGAAATGCTGGTCAGAAGGAAATAAAAGTTATTGTAGTCGACTATACTGCATTCCTGCCTGCCACTGCCAGAGCTTGTCTGCTGCCTGGGCCAGCACAGAAAATCGATGGATAAAATGCAAAATATTCCTTATCACAGGTGGTTCCTTTAGATTATTTATCACAACAAGATTTTGGAGGGTCTCCAGGGGACCCACCATCCTCGGATGCTCACAAACCAGTATTAATTCCAAACATTATTAAGACACATTCAAAACCCTTATTAAATGCAATCAAGTTTGATTTAGAAGGACTGGGAAGGTAAGCATAATTAAAATGAATGTGCTGCCTGGAATATAAATTCTCTTTCAGCCAGCATTTGAGAGTCATATTGTCAGAAAATTAATAACCTTAAGCTGTATTTTTTTTGTGGCCCACTGGGAAAATAAAGGGTTTGGTTACCCTTGTTAAAAACTTTGCAGATTCTTTGAAGAGGGTTCCTGAATCCTAAACACGATTTTGCTAATGCAGTGTTTCCTCCCGGGGATGCAGGAGCACAGAGTGCACTTGAGTGGAAAGTTTAAGGATGACTTTAATTGAATTAGAGCCACCAGAAAAGGAGAAGAGAGAGACAGGAGGAACTCAGAGCCAGTGCAGCATCTCTGCACAGCTGCACTCCCACCACAGCCAGGTGGGCACAGCCCAGGGCACTGGAGAGGGCAGGAGAGATTCTGTAAAGGTTTGGGGTGGTGAGGAGGGGGATGGAGGGACAGGGCAGGGCCAGGGTGTGTCCCCACAGAATCCCTGTGTCCCCCGCCCCTGTCCCTGTCCCCATACCTGTCTCTGTCCCTGTCCCTGTCCCGGTCCCTGTCCCTGTCCTTGTCCCTGTCCCTGTCCCTGTCCCTGTCTCATCCCTGTCCCTCTGTCCCTGTCCCCCTGTCCCTGTCCCTGTCTCTGTCCCTGTCCCTGTCCCTGTCCCTGTCCCTGTCCCTGTCCCCGTCCCTGTCCCTGTCCCTGTCCCTGTCCTTGTCCCTGTCCCTGTCCCGGTCCCTGTCCCTGTCCCTGTCCCTGTCCCGGTCGCTGTCCCTGTCCCCGCCCCTGTCCCTGTCCCCATACCTGTCTCTGTCCCTGTCCTTGTCCCTGTCCCTGTCCCTGTCTCGTCCCCGCCCCTGTCCCTGTCCCCATACCTGTCTCTGTCTCATCCCTGTCCCTGTCCCTGTCCCTGTCCCTGTCCCTGTCCCTGCCTTGTCCCTGTCCCTGTCCCCATCCCTGTCCCTGTCCCTGTCCCTGTCTCATCCCTGTCTCTGTCCCCGTCCCTGTCCCCGTCCCTGTCCCTGTCCCGTCCCTGTCCCCATACCTGTCTCTGTCTCATCCCTGTCCCTGTCCCCATCCCTGTCCCTGTCCCCATCCCTGTCCCTGTCCCTGTCCCATCCCTGTCCCTGTCCCAGTGATGCCCACAGCGCCCCAGTCCCCCCTGTACCCCCTGGGAACAGGCACAGGTGGAGCCCCTGCCAGGCCCAGCTGTGCCCAGGGCCAGGGGCTGCAGAAGGTTCTGGAAGCTCCTGAGCTCAGCCCAGCCCCAGCCAGCCTGGGTGAGGAGCTTCACAGGCAGGATTTTCTGGGTGATTTGTATCATTGTTTTAGTTTTCTTGTTTATAAAATTGGCAAGGGATGGCAGATGGCAGTGAAGGCAAACAAATCTCCTTCCCGGGGAAAACAAGTTAATTTCTTGGCTTTTTAAAATTTTTTTTAAAGTTATTTTCTTGAGAGCTGTTAGATCCAAGGCAGTAATCCCTCCCTAATCCATCATAATGCCATTTGTTGAAAGTCCTGCTTTCCATGCTGACTGTGTTTCTGCAGTTAAACCTTGACACTTCCTTCATGGCCAGGGAGAACAACGAGCTGGGTTAATCCTCCCGAGCTGGCTCCATGTCCAGGGATCAGCCTGGGCTGGACCCGCTCCCAGGGGCAGCTGGGGAGGGAATTCCAGCCCAACCTCCCTCTGCACAGCTCCCCTAAAGGCTGGAGTGGCCAGTTTAGCCACAAGAAAATAAAGCTTTTAAATCAGTAGTTGTGATGTCCAGGGACAGGGAAGGGAGCTGGCAGTGAAGGAAATATCAGTCCAAACTGGCCTCCTAAATCTGCTTCCCATTGTGTTCCTGGAGCAGGAAAAGGCTCAGGCATGAAGGATTCTGTTAAAGGAGCACGTTGGGAGGAGTGAGGGCAGCACAGATAAACCAAATATCTCTGTCTGCTTCCTCCAGAGCTCGGGGCTTTGCATCTGCAAATATTCATTTAAGCTCCTCTTCAGGAAACCAAAGATAAATCACCCTCGTGTGTAACTGTCCTGTCCTTGTGAAATGCTCATTTAATACCTTAAGCCCTGTGGTTTTATCCCCTCCTGGCAGGCCCCCTGCTCTCACTGCTGACACAGGAGAGGAGCACCCATCCAGACCCAGCAGGGTCTGTGCCCAGGGTCATCCCCGGAGCTGGGCTCTGTCCCTAGCCTGGAAACCCTGCCCGTCCCTCCACGGGGGCAGGAGTCACTCACAGCCTGCTCACACCCCTCCTGCATTCTTGCCCTTCTGGATCTTCCCCTTCTCTGGGCTCATTCTCTGCTCTCCGTGCTCCCTGCCTGACACTCACCTCAGAGGCTCGAGGAGTAAAGACAAAAATGAGAAAAGAAACAGATCTTCCCATCAAACCTGTAAATAAAGTGTGATTTGAACTATTTGTATAAAAGGAAAATACGAAGTTCTCTTGACAGTGTCTGTCAGGTTTAACTAAGGGACATGATGGACATTTTTGTGCATCTGTCTCCATCAGCTCCTGATGAATTCTGAGTTCTGTGTGGGCACCCACGGCCATTACAGCCCCTGCCAAGTGCAATGGGAGCTCCTGCACAGATCTGGCACAGAACTCGTCTGCAGGATGGATTTGGGGCTCAGGAGCAGCCTGGGCTGTGGTGTGTGCAGCAGGAGCAGTTCCAGCAGTGGTGCTGCCCACACTGGCAGCAGTGACCTGCTGGCTCAGGAACCATCCCAGGGCAGCAGAGGGGTTCCAGTGCTGCCTTCACAGAAGGATCCAGCCACATTCCAGGAATCGGGGCAAGGGATGACACCTATCAGTATTTGTGAGCAGCAGATCCAGCTTCCCTCCCATCCTACAGGAAAACAGAAGTTTTGTGGCTCAGTTTTGGGGTGATGCTGCTGGCCAGCCCCAGTGAGCTCCCAGCCCAGCCTGCAGCCTCCGTGCTTGAGGTGTGTGGGGAGCAGGGGTGGGAGCAGGAGGACTCTGTCCCAGCTGTGGCAGGTGCTCCTGGCCCTGATCACCCAGCAGGGCAGTGACACTGAGCTGTCCCAGGCACAGAACCCATCCCACCCCACCCCATCCCATCCCATTATCCCATCCCATTCCACCCCATCCCATCCCACCCCATCCCATTATCCCATCCCATCCCACCCCATCCCATCCCATCCCATCCCACCCATCATCCATCCATCCATCCATCCATCCCCCATCCCATCCCATCCCATCCCATCCCATCCCATCCCATCCCATCCCATCCCATTATCCCATCCCATCCCATCCCATCCCATCCCATCCCATCCCATTATCCTATCCCATTATCCCATCCCATTATCCCATCCCTGTATCCCATTATCCCATCCCATCCCATCCCATCCCATCCCATCCCTGTATCCCATCCCTGTATCCCATAATCCCATTACCCCATCCCATTATCCCATCCCATCCCATTATCCCATCCCACCCCTGCCATGGCAGGGACACCTCCCCCATCCCAGGGTGCTCCCAGCCCATCCAGCCTGGCCTGGAACATTCCCATCCCAAGGAAATGAGGGATTTCTGCGAATTAAGATTTTTTAACGACTAATCAGACACTGTGTGTCTCAGTCTGAATTTGCAGTTCAGGGGCTGACATTTCCCGATGGCACAGTGCCTTTCAATTCTACTCTCCTTGTCAAACATTTCTAACTCCTCACAATGAAAACGAGCCCCAGGCCAGTCACACTCCCTGTAGAGCTCAGCCCATGGGCCAGGCTGCAGCTCACCTGGGGGAAGCCCCAGCAGGTGGGAGCCTGCTTGGAGCAGGGCTGCCCCCAGCTCCATGGTTGCCTGTAAATCCTTAAAAATAAAAAATCATGTGGTGACCATAGCTGAGAGATTTTACTTCATTTTTATAAATTATTTATATAAGCAACCACTGTAACTCCAGGAAATTCAATGTGTGTATTTTCAAAAATAACACGAGACACAGGGTTTCTAGAAATTCTCCTGTCCAGAAGGGAAAAATTTCTCTATTTCTACTGAGACAAGAGAGCAAACTCCTCCTTTTGAGATCCATTATTTCTTTCATATTTTCACCCCCATTTCCCAGCAGAGGTAACTCAGCTCTTCATTGCTTCAGCCTTTTCAGGGCACACTCTCTGAAAACTCTCTCCTGGTCTCTTCTCTTGCCTCCATTGATTTTCCACTATTTGCTGTGTTCGTTGTTATCTGAGTTCAGTGGTGAGATTTGCTTAGAAATTTGTATCACTCCAAAGCTTTAGATTCATTCTGGTTTAGGTCCAGTTCCATCCATCTGCTTTGTTGGATGTGTTTGTTTTTTGTATTTTTGGTTTGGTTTTAATTTTTTTTTTTTTTTTTTGCTTCTTTTGAGTTAGGGATTTTTTTTATTTTATTTTATTTTTTTCTTCTGCATTTCCATCTCTGCCATTAATTTTCTATCTTTATTTTCTTTTGCTCTTTTTTTTTTCCCCCCTTTTTTTATTGAATCATCAAATCCCAGAGTGGTTTGGGGTTGGAGGGACCTCAAATCCCACCCAGAGCCACCCCAGCCATGGCAGGGACACTTCCCACTGTCCCAGTGTCCAGCCTGGCCTTGGGCACTGCCAGGGATCCAGGGGCAGCCACAGCTGCTCTGGGAATTCTGTGCCAGGGCTGCACTGGAACAGGTTTTGGGTGATTTTCCCTCTGTTCCCCCTGTCTCTGTCCCAGCTCCAGGAGTGAAGCTGTGCATGTGTGCCCTGCCCCGAGCTGTCCCTGTGCCCATGCCGGGGTGCCCAGGGCCCCAGCTCAGCTCTGGGCAGGGTGGGAATCCCTGCTGCCATAAAGGGTTAAACCCTGGCCTGTTCACCCCAACCCACAGAGGTGCCTGGGCTGTTCTGCTGGGCTGTGTTTGTGTTCCAGCCCCTGCAGCTGCCCCTGGGCTGGGTGTGAGTCCTGGGAATGGCAGGGTTTGCATGAATCACCTCCCTTCCACCAGCCCAGAATAGCTGCAGCAATTAAACTTGGGTTGAACCTGACTCCTTCCTTTGCCTGTGGCAAGCTGAACCACGGATGCCAAACAAATCTGCATTGATGAGTTATTTTCATGTAAGGAAGCAAATGTAACCTTTTTGGGTGGTTGCTATGCACATGTGTTTTGAGAAAGCAACAGCTTACGTTGTTTAATGATGCCAAAATAATGCAGGGAGGAGGGGCAGGTGCCAATTAACAGCATTTAATGCCAGCTCTCAATTAACAGCACCACGGCTGCTGCTGGCACTGGGGGCCTGGGGCACCCCTGGCACCTGGAGCACCTGGAGAACCTCGGGCTCCTGGAGAACCTCTGGCACCTGGGGCACCTATGGCACCTGGGGCACCCTTGGCACCTGGGGCACCCCTGGCACCTGGAGCTCCTGGAGAACCCCTGGCACCTGGGGCACCTCTGGCACCTGGAGCACCTGTGGTACCCCTGGCACCTGTGGTACCCCTGGCACCTGGGGCACCCCTGGCACCTCTGGCACCTCTGGCACCTGGAGCCCTGGGGCAGCTCTGCCCCTGCCCAGGCTGCCCTGGGAGCCCAGGATGCCTCTGCAGCTGCTGTGGAGTGTGAGATAACGTGGCCCTGCTCCTGAACTCAGGGGTCCCAGTTACAGTGTGCTATTCCAGAGACAGAAAATGCACTCTGGTGTGACTGAGCTCACTGGATTTCACAGTGAGGACGCCTTGTGAGAGCCTTGGTGGGATCCAGGTGTGTTTGAATGAGTTCAGCAGACAGAAGCAGCAGGGACAGCTCCCAGGGCAGGGCTGCACCTCTGCCTGAGAGGGGAGCAGCTCCCCACTCTGTGCTGGGCATGGGGATGAGTGGGAGTGGGAACTGGGAACTGGGAACTGGGAGTGGGAACTGGGAACTGGGAGTGGGAACTGGGAGTGGGAACTGGGAGTGGGAATGGGAACTGGGACATGGGAGCTGGGAACTGGGAGCTGGGAACTGGGAGCTGGGAACTGGGAGCTGGGAACTGGGAGTGGGAACTGAGAAATGGGAGCTGGGAACTGGGAGTGGGAACTGAGAGCTGGGAACTGGGAAGTGGGAACTGGGAGCTGGAACTGGGAGCTGGGAGCGGGAACTGGGAACTGGGAACTGGGAACTGGGAACTGGGGTAACTGGAACTGGGAACTGGGAATGGGAGCTGGGAACTGGGAGCTGGGAACTGGGAGTGGGAGCTGGGAACTGAGAATGGGAGTGGGAACTGAGAAATGGGAGCTGGGAACTGGGAGTGGGAACTGAGAGCTGGGAACTGGGAGCTGGGAACTGGGAGTGGGAGCTGGGAACTGGGAATGGGAGTGGGAACTGAGAAATGGGAGCTGGGAACTGGGAGCTGGGAGCTCAGGGACAGTCCAGAGCAGCCATATCTGTCCAGATCCAACTGGAAAACCCTCCATGCAAGCCAAAGCAACCCTGGGATCCTTTCCTCACCCAGGGAAGGGAACAGCTCCCCCAGAGCCCCAGGGCTGTGGTGTCCTGTCCTCTGTCTGCTCCTGCCTGCTGCTCCTGAGCTCAGAGCAGCCAGAGCAGAGCAGCCTGCCCACAGCACACTGACACTAGACTGGTGTCAAACTGGTGTCAAACTGCACCATTGCCCCTCTTTCCAGCTTTTCCTCTCCCAGCTCCCCTGCCCGTGGTGCAGACTGGAACCCGGCCAGGAGAAGTTGCAGGGCGAGGGGAAGCAGGTGCTGGAGGTGGGGCAGGGCAGGGCAGGGGAGGGAAGGGAGGCTGTGGTGGGCTCCTGGGGAGGGAGCTGGGATTCTTTCACACACTCCTGGTTTCACTCAGGATGATTTCTGCCAGCAGCTCTCTCCTCTCAGTCCCTGACAGATGGGAATGCTGTTGTTCAGAAATCTATATCAGTAACTGCATAAACTCTGCTTTGCCCTAAAATCATATTGGCTCCTTGGCCTGAACGATTTAATGCAGCAGCACCTGCCCCAGCAAACTGCAGACACTGCAAAACTGGGTCTGAATTTCATGGCTGCTCTCATGGCCCCTGACCCTCCCTTCAGCCACCACATTTTAATCATTCCTACCCCACTGCCCTCTCCTGTCTCCTCTGGCTCCCTGCTCAGAGGGGATGTGTTCTGTGGCTGTTTCCAGTTCTCATTTTCTGCTGCTCTGGGGGTTTGCACCCTGGGCCGTGCTCAGGCTCTGCCAGGAGCAGAGTGAAGCAGCAGCACAGGGGGCTGGCCCTGACCCCTGTGACACAGGGCACAGCAAGGAAAGGGCTGGGGATTCACCCCTCAGGGGCTGAAGGGGCTCCAGGAGAGCCTGGGCACAGACTCTGGACAAGGGTCTGCACATGGACTAGTGGAAGGTGTCCCTGCCCATGGCAGGGGTGGAATGAGATGAATTTAAGGGCCCTTCCAATCCAAACCATGCTGTGATTCTGGGATTTGGCAGGGTGAGAAGAGCCAGCCATCCCCTGGAGGAGGAATTGGTAGGTTGTCAATGAGGGCAGAAGAAGCTGAAGTGATCTGCCCTACCTGATCAGCACAGCAGGCACTCTGTGTGTGGGAGCAGAGGGCAGCACACCAGTTCCCAAAATTGGGATGATGCAGGTGATCCCTGCCCCTCTGGATGGGTATGGTCAGTTCTGTCCGTGCCTAAAGCAGAGCCCCGGAGCCCCTGCAGGGCCTGGGCCAGCACAGGGAGCCATCCACCCCATCTGCACAGAGAGCAGGGCTGCAGCTGGGAGAGGTTCCCTGTCCTCCTGACCAGTCTCCAGCGGTGCCCGTGGGAAATTTAACCTGGGACTGTGCTGGCCTGGCAGTGCCTGGATGCAGGTGTCAGCCCTGGCTCTGCTGCTCCTTCCTGTGTGAGGGAGCTGATGGCATCCACCGGGAGCTGGGCACACCAGGGAACACCCAGGGAACACCCAGGGAACACCCAGGGAACACCCAGGGACACACCCAGGGAACACCCAGGGACACACCCAGGGACACACCCAGGGAACACCCAGGGACACACCCAGGGAACACTCAGGAACACCCAGGGAACACCCAGGGAACACTCAGGAACACACCCAGGGACACACCCAGGGAACACCCAGGGACACACCCAGGGAACACCCAGGGAACACCCAGGGAACACTCAGGAACACCCAGGGAACACCCAGGGAACACTCAGGAACACACCCAGGGACACACCCAGGGAACACCCAGGGACACACCCAGGGAACACCCAGGACACACCCAGGGAACACCCAGGGACACACCCAGGGACCACCCAGGGAACACCCAGGAACACACCCAGGGAACACCCAGGGAACACTCAGGGAACACTCAGGGCACACCCAGGGAACACTCAGGAACACCCAGGGAACACTCAGGAACACCCAGGGACACACCCAGGGACACACCCAGGGAACACTCAGGGCACACCCAGGGATACACCCAGGGACACACCCAGGAACACACCCAGGGACACACCCAGGAACACACCCAGGGCACACCCAGGGCACACCCAGGGAACACTCAGGCACACCCAGGGCACACCCAGGGACACACCCAGGAACACCCAGGAAACACCCAGGGAACACCCAGGGCAACACTCAGGAACACCCAGGGACACACCCAGGGACACACCCAGGGACACACCCAGGGCACACCCAGGGACAAACCCAGGGAAAACCCAGGGAACACTCAGGGCACTCTCAGGGCAGGCACAGGCTGTGCTCAGCTCCCCAAAACCATTCCTTCTGCTCTGCTTCAATCCCCTGCCCCAGGCTGGGGTCTCAGTGTCCCCAAAACCATCCCTTCCATTGTGCCCCAACCCCCTGTCCCAGCCTGGGCTCCCAGGCCCCCCAAAACCATCCCTTCCATCGTGCCCCAGTCCCCTGCCCCAGGCTGGGGTCTCAGTGCCCCCAAAACCATCCCTTCCATCGTGCCCCAGTCCCCTGCCCCAGGCTGGGCTCCCAGAAATCGCTGCTGCCTCTGCTCAGGGCACACCCCAGTCAGCACTTTCTCCACCACGCTGCACGGTAATTTTCCTCATCCTGCCTATATTTAACTTTTCCCCTTGGACTAAAATGTGGTTACAAAGAATTTCTGTCAGCTGGAAAGAAGGAACAATGCCTGGCTCAGCGCCTGTGCTCAGCAGTGAAGAGTCTGCAATTACAGACTAAAAAACAACAATACCAAAAAAAGCCCCAAAACACCAGCAACAAAAACAAAACAAAAATATTTTTCCAATTTCTCCGAGATTCTTCCTTGCAGTTGTTTTTTCTGACAAGGATCAGCAATATAAGAGGGGAAGAGAGTTCAGAGTAGAGAGCAATAAAAAGTAAAATAAAGAAAATCAAAATCCCGAGGTCTATTTTGCCTGCCAGAACATCCACTGTCACAATGTGACTGCAGAGAGGCAGCACCAAGTGCAGCCGAGTGTTCTGAAGGAGACTGAAGCTCGTCTGGGGTTTCAGATCCCCCCAGGGCCTCCTGCCAGTGCCCCAGCTCGGGGATCAGGAGGGGCTGGGGCTGCCTGGGAAGGGCCTCTGCTGGACCAGCCACCCTGGGTCCACAGCACAGCCTGGCCAGTGCCACCTCCTCTGTGTGCCCTGGCACCTCACCCTGGATCAGGTGTGCCCCAAACACCTCACCCTGGGGCAGGTGTGCCCTGGCACCTCACCCTGGGGCAGGTGTGCCCCTCATTCTGAGCCCTGAGCCAGGTGTGCCCCAAACCCCTCATCCTGAGCCCTGAGCCAGGTGTGCCCCAAACCCTCATCCTGGGTCAGGTGTGCCCCAAACACCTCCCCCAGGCCATGTCCCACCTGAGCCAGGTGTGTCCCCTCCCCCAGGCCATGTCTCACCTGAGCCAGGTGTGCCTCAGACAGTCCCACCCAGCACCAGTGGTGCTGGCACCCAGCAGGGGTGTGGCACTCTGCTGGCACTGCCACAGGGCTTTAGCAAGGTCTGCTGGTGAGGGACACTCCATGGTCACTGGGTTTTTCTTCCCTTTTGCATTTCCCACCCACATCTCTGGTGTTTTAGGCCAGACCATCACCCAGAGCCCTGAACTGCCTGGCCAGTGCTGAACTGGATTTTGGTTTCAGTTTCCTCTCTTAAAATCAGGTTGAATTGATTATTTATGTTTAGTAAAGGGAGATTCAGGTCCCATGAAATATTAATGTTTAAGGAGAGCGGAGCTGGGGCACAGGGAGCTGAGGGCAGGGCTGGGCTCAGCAAAGCCTGGCTTGAGGCGTTCAGGCTGCAAAACCTGCAAGTCTGATCAGAAGCAGGAGGGAAAGGGGAAACCAAAGGGAATGGAGCTGACTGCCAGTGCTGGGCCGTGCAAGCAGAGCAGCTCTCAGAAATGCATCAGTGCCAGCTGGACACTCCTGCTCCAGCCAGCACAGCTCAGGCACGGAGCAGCTCCTGACATTTCCCCTCCTGTGAAAGCAGCTCCAGGGCAATGGGGCCAGGCTGTGCCAAAGGAGAGGGAAGCACTTCAATGTTTGCTGTTATTGTGCAAGGCTCTGCTGCAGCTGGGAACTCCAAGAGGGGATGAGCAGGTACTTTAATTACAAAGGATGGTATCAATAATTAAGACACAAATGCTTTTAGGTGCCATTGCACTGAGGATCCAGAGCAAAGCAGCAGCTGGAGAGATGGCAAAGCAAACTCAGATTATTCCATTCAGCTCAGCAAGCAGAGCAGAAGTGGCCAGAGCCCAGCAGAGGAGGCACCGCCTGGCACTGCTCAGGAGCAGCTCTGCTGCTGCCTGGAGCCCCCTGGAACCTCTGGGTGGCCCTTCCATCACCTGCCCTGGGGTCTCATGTCCCCCAAATGTGCCCATCACAGCTCCCCAGGCACGCTGCCTGCTCTGCCCCAGCCCCTTGGCACCCTGACTGCCTCCCCCAGGCTCAGGAAAGGGAGTGAAAACCTTCCACTGCCGAGCCCTTGGCTCTACAAGGAAGCTTCAAGAAGAAATTTATCCATGGAAAGGGAGCTCAGGGGTTGGAGGTGCCCAGGGAGGTTTGCAGTGCCCATCCCTGGAGGTGTGCAGGGAACTCCTGGAGACACTCAGAGCTCTGGGCTGGGGACAGGGTGGGCACAGCTGGGACTCCATGGGCTCGGGGGGCATTTCCAGCCTCAGGGATCCTGGAATTCTGTGGTTCCTCCTGGCCTGCAGTGCTGCCTCTGGCCCAGCCCCACTGAGCCTCCTCCCTGGGACTGGGGCTCGTTTCTTTCCATACCTGCACAGTTTCTCTGCATGAAACTAAGTTGGATCCCCAGTCCAAGTGGTGTCTGAGCTCAGTTATTAATTACAGCAGCAGCTGGAATTGCACTCATTAGCTGAATGAGCAATAACAGGAGTGAGCCTCTATCTGTTGATAATATTCTCCAATGGATCGGGATGTGTCATTTGACACTGATAAACTAGGCAATATTATGAGCTGAATGTCTGAAATGCTACACAGATGGGGAATATATTAATTTAAGAAAATGTTATTAAGTGTTTAAGGAGTGTAATTATGAGCAGCCTTCTCGTTTGACACCTGTGTGCAGTCTTTCCTTGAGAGATAAAGACAGAGCAATGAGAACTGGAAACCAGCCTTCAAATATCTCTCTTTTTCTTTCTCTTTTTAACTTCCTGCCAAATTAATTACTTTCAAGACACAACCAATATTGAAAAGAAGTTTTGACTGAAAACAATACCAGAGTGCAGCCCACAGAAATCCTCCTTTCAATACATTTATACATTTATTTGGCAACACAAGACAATTTCTGAGGAGCAGCAGCTCTGCAGCGTGGGGCAGGGACGAGTTGCCCAGGAGGCAGAGAAGTTCCCAGGAGCAGCACAGCAGCCACAGCCTGGGCTGTGCCAGGGCACCCTGCCAGCCCTGGTCAGCTGCAGAACTCACTGCACCCGGTGCAGGGAAAGTTAACCTGATTATATTGTAGGCAGCTCAGTGGTTGAATTCCAAATTGGAGAAGAGAAGGCTCCAGGGAGAGCTCAGAGACTCTTCCAGTGCCTGAAGGAGCTCAGGAGAGCAGGAGAGGGAAGGGGGTCGTTTGGGAGGGGGCCTGGGCTGCCAGGACAAGGGGAACGGCTTCCACTGCCACAGGGCAGGGTCAGATGGGATTTTGGGGCACAATTCCTCCCTGGCAGCCCTGGCACAGGTGCCCAGATTTGCTGTGGCTGCCCCTGAATCCCTGGCAGTGCCCAGGGCCAGGCTGGACACTGGGACAGTGGGAGGTGGGATGGGATGGGATGGGATGGGATGGGATGGGATGGGATGGGATGGGATGGGATGGGATGGGATGGGATGGGATGGGATGGGATGGGATGGGATGGGATGGGATGGGATGGGATGAGATGGGTGGGGTCTGAGGTCCCTCCAACCCAAACCATTCTGGGATTCTCAGAAATTACTGGGGCAGTGGGACAGGCATTCCTGAGGGTGTGGAAAATGAGTGTGGGATGAATCTCCCTGGTGGCAGAGCCCGGATGGGCAGGGTTTTGGGGTGACTTTGGGGTGACTTTGCAAGGTCTGAAGGCTGGTGCTGTGCCCGGGCAGTGCCCAGGGCATTCCCACATCTCTCCTGAAGGAGCAGCTGCCTGGCACCACCCCTGCTCCTCCTGGGCCCCCCAGCCCCACGGACCAGCTGTGGGAAGCACTGGCACTCCTCACTGCAGGTACCACTGCCCTCCGTGGAAATCAGTTAATTAGGATACCTGAGCACTGCCCCCTCTCCTCAGCCCCAAAATGATGTTTTGGCAGTGCTGCCTGGCACAGCTGGATCAGACACGGGCACACCCTGAGGGGCTGCACAGGGCTGCACAGGGGGTCTGCAGGGAGAACGGGCTGCAGGAGCCTGGGGCAGGATGGAAGGACCCCAAAATGCATTCCAGGGAGAGAACAGGCAGCAGGAACCTGGGCTGGGATGGAAGGACCCCAAAATGCATTCCAGGGAGAGAACAGGCAGCAGGAACCTGGGCTGGGATGGAAGGACCCCAAAATGCATTCCAGGGAGAGAACAGGCAGCAGGAACCTGGGGCAGGATGGAAGGACCCCAAAATGCATACCAGGGAGAGAATGTGCTGCAGGAACCTGGGCTGGGATGGAAGGACACCTGCAGTAGCTGTAACTCCTTCCCACTATTTACTGTGTTAGTCTCTAAGAAGGCACTGCATGGGTAAAACAAAGGATCAAAAGAGGCTCTTTGTCTTTCTCACAGTTTGTAGTTTATTGCATGGTGGTTACAGGGCAAAAGAGGAAGAGGATCTCAGGCCTTTCCTAAGAAAGGGTCAGGGAGGGGAATTTGGCTTTCTTCCAATAGGATAGAGACAGGAGGGAAAGGGTTAAAGCATTCCTTATATCTTCTGGCACTGGGTTACAACAGACACCAAAATGCATTGCAGGGAGAGAACAGGCAGCAGAAACCTGGGGCGGGATGGAAGGACACTGAAATTCATTCCAGGGAGAAAATGTGCTGCAGAAACCTGGGCTGGGATGGCAGGACCCAAAATTCATTCCAGGGAGAGAACAGACAGCACAAACCCAGGGCAGGACGGAAGGACCCCGAAATCCATTGCAGGGAGAGCTGCGGGGTGCTGGGTGCGAACTCTCACTCCTCCTTGTCGCTGTCCATGGTGTTAAAACGGGATCCTGGCCCCCTGGGCTCCTGAGGGGCTCGAGAGGAGATTCATGTTCACAGCAAAGCCTTCTGTAAACAGGAAAAGCATTTTGTGGGAACGGGCAGCCAGGACATGCTCCCTGTAATGCTGCTGCACGAATCCTTGGAGGAATTTCATCTGGAATGATGTATGAACCTGCTCAGGGGGGAAAGATCAGATGGGAACGGATGGCAGCTGGGTAAAAAATGGCCAGAGCGTGGCTGGAGTGTTTTACAAGGGATAGGGAAAAGTTCCTGCCTTGTTGAGCACAGAAAAAGGGGGTGAGCTGAGGGTGTGACTGGCAGCTCTGAGGACACCAGGAGCAGAAGGACAGAGCTGTGGAGCAGGAAGGGCGGAGGGAGCAGCAGCCCCAAGGAGCCAGAGCAGAGTGTGGCTCCTGGGATCTGGGTGCTCCCTTCCCCACCGTGCAGGCAGTGCCAGGGCTGCTCCACCCGAGCAGGCACCCAAGGATCCCTGCCCAAACCTTCCCATTTCTGAGAATCTGGGCTAAAACTGGTAGATTTTGCAAGCTGTTTATAGCTTTCCACGGAAAAATCCTACCCTTAGCACGTTCATTTTCAGTGCAATGTTCTCCTTCATGTTCAGATTCATAAATATCAGTATAACTTCTATAATGGTGCCTGCTACCATTGTTAAAAATAAACTGCGAGTTTAAAAACAGAGAATAAATTTATACATTTAATAGCAGCAAATTATGGCTATAAATGTCCCTAATCACTTTTATTGGCTCTTTAGGAGCCCTGTGTCTGCCTGCTCTGTTCTCTGAGCAGCAGCAGGAGGTGCAGCGTGTCCCTGCCCAGGGAGCCCGGGCTCTGCCCTGCTCATCCTTGCTGCAGGAGCCTCCCGTGTCCCTGGGAATCCTCCTGCTGTGAAGGACACCGACCTGCAGCACTTGATTTTAATCTGGCGGGTTTTACACACGGGAGGATCTCCCTGTGTTTGACAAACACCGACCCCCAGGTGCTCCTCCACAGGCAATTCCATTTATAGCACAACCAGGAACAGGGGGAAATGGAGTTCAGGATTTCATTCCACTGGAGCAGTCAAAATGTAAAAAAATATCGAGTTCATTTTCAGGCTTGAATTGCAAGTCAGGGGTGCTGAGCCCTGTCATTCTTTCCTTGTCCTTGGTGAATGATGACAGGCAAGTACAGGGGCACAAGGACATTTTAACCCTGGACTTTACAGCAGCTGGTATTCAAAACCAGGTGGTTTCTTCTTTTTTTTTCTTTTTTTTCTTTTTTTTTTTTTTTTTTTTTTTTTTTTTTCCTTTTTCCCCTCCTTATTTGTGTTTCGAGCCCATCCTCTATGAAACAAACCACAAAAGAGTCAACATTTCAGCCTTTCCCTCTCCCAGGTGTTAATGGGAAGCAGAAGCACTTGGGATGTGCATTTCAATTGCAACAAGCGACACGATTTTTGTAAAGCTACTTCGTGTCAAGCACATAAATAAACATGTGCATAGGGAAAAGGTTCAATATTTCAACGCTGGTTTCTTTCTGCAAGCTTCAAGATGCAAGTCCAAAACATTTCTGTCAGGAAACTTGGGTGGGAGGATATTGGAAGGATGAAAAATGCGCATTTTCTGAAAAATGTGTCACAGTCAAAATCGCGGTGTTTGAAGAAAGCTGAGGTGTCACCCAGCAGCCTGAGCTCCTCTGAGCCTCCGGGAACGGGATCCAAAGCGGGATCTCTCCCGGAGTCCTGCCGGGCTGAGCGGCCCCGGGCTGGCAGTGGCCGGGCTGGGAGCCCTCCTGCCCTGGGCCGGGCTCAGCAGAGCTGCAGCAGCCCCGGAGAGCAGCACAGGGCAGAGCAAAGCCCAGGCTGTGAGCCATGCCCCACATCCACAGCACAGAGCCAGAGCAAAGCCCAGGCTGTGAGCCGTGCCCCACATCCTGCCCGGGCTGTGCAGCCCCAGAGAGCAGCACAGAGCCAGGGCAAAGCCCAGGGCTGTGAGCCATGCCCAGCATCCTGCCCGGGCTTTGCAGCCCCAGAGAGCAGCACAGGGCAGAGCAAAGCCCAGGCTGTGAGCTCCGCACCCACAGCACAGGGCAGAGCAAACCCCAGGCTGTGAGCCATGCCCAGCATCCTGCCCGGGCTGTGCAGCCCCAGAGAGCAGCACAGGGCAGAGCAAAGCCCAGGGCTGTGAGCTCCGCACCCACAGCACAGGGCAGAGCAAAGCCCAGGGCTGTGAGCCGCGCCCCACATCCACAGCACAGGGCAGAGCAAACCCAGGGCTGTGAGCTCCGCACCCACAGCACAGGGCAGAGCAAACCCCAGGGCTGTGAGCCGTGCCCCGCATCCACAGCACAGGGCAGAGCAAAGCCCAGGGCTGAGAGCCATGCCCCGCATCCTGCCCGGGCTGTGCAGCCCCAGAGAACAGCACAGGGCCAGAGCAAACCCCGGGGCTGTGAGCCGTGCCACACATCCACAGCACAGGGCAGAGCAAACCCCAGGCTGTGAGCCGTGCCCAGCGTCCTGCCCGGGCTGCGCAGGGAATTCTCCCCACACAGTCCCGGGGATGCGCCACCGCCGCTCCTCTCATCGATTCGTATTTCCTCTCGAGGAACTCGGAGCTGAAATACCAACTCGAGCTGAGTAAAACATGAAAAAAAGAAATCTTTAAAAAGTGCCGCTGAAGCATGGCAAGCTGTTTTCTCGCTGAGTTCTGCTGGCGCAGGAGCGAGAGCAGCGCGCTGTTCGCCGCTTGCCCACGCGCGGCGGGCGAGCCCGCGGGGCCCGGCGCTGGCCACGGGCACGGGCAGCGGCTGCTGGGTGTCCGGGCTGCTCCCTGCGCCTGCCAGAGCCAGCCGGGCTCTCCGAGGCCAGCCCAGCCCTTTCTGCAGCCCCTGTGCAGGCTGCTCCCGGGGCAGGGTGCGGCGCACCCCGCGCACCCCGCACATCCCGCATTTCCCATCCTGCGCCGAGCTGCGCCACAAACTCCTGCCAAGACTTGGGCAGAGCCAGAAGGGCCCCCAGCCCCCCTTTTCTCCATTCTGAGCCCCGTTCCCAGCTCCCCCAGCCGCTCCTTCTCTGCCTTGCTCTGCACACCCTTCCCTGCGCCCCGCTGCAAACCTCGGGTGCGGATCCGAGGGGCAAGAGGGGCTGGCAGCGCCCAGGGCAGGCGGCACCGAGTGTACACAAGGATACCGAGCTAAAGGCAACAGCACTGAAATAAATGGCAGCAGCAATTGCTCTACTTTATTAGATGCTGACAAGAGAACATAAATCCCTATCTGCAAAAATCGGTTATGTGCATTTGGACAACTGAATAAGGAGGTCTGAAATATTGTTCTATTTACTTTCACGGCACAGAACCAAGACACTCTTTGTTGCCTCATAAAATGCAGCACAGTGAAGTTAATTCCTCTTTGCCAGCAGCTTTTTGCTCCCCCTTGCCAGGGACAGCCTCCGTCAGCGAGAGCACTCCATCAGCACGGAGCCCGCAAGGACCTCGGGATTATGGATGTGTTCCCTCCATCCAGGGCTGCAATAAACGCAGATTCTGTGTCTCATGCACGGGGCTCGCAGCAGGAGCTGCCTGACACCAGCACAAGGGCACAGAGGTCACTCCAAACCCCGACCTGCTCTGCTGACTGCTCCTGCCCAGAGCAGCACCTCTGGCAAAGAGGGGCTGGGGCTGGGCAGAGGCTCCATCCACGGGGGCTCAGCTGGGAAAAGGTTCACCCACATTTGTGGATGTTCAGCCTGGAGCAAAGGAGGCTCAGGGCAATTGTGGCTCTGCACAACTCCCTGCCAGGAGGGGACAGCCGGGGGGGTCGGGCTCTGGGAACAGGGACAGGGACAGGAGGAGAGGGCACGGCCTCAGGCTGGGCCAGGGGAGGCTCAGGGGGGAACCAGCAGGAATCTCCCCATGGAAAGGGAGCTCAGGGTTTGGAAGTGCCCAGGGAGGTTTGCAGTGCCCGTCCCTGGGGGTGTCCCAGGGGTTCCTGGATGAGCTCTGGGCTGGAGACAAGGTGGGCACGGGGCACAGGTTGGAGTCCACGGGCTGGGGGAGCTTTTCCAGCTGAAAGGATTCGGTGGTTCTGTGATTTTTGCCCCCCTGCACTGCTGGCGATTGCACCTTCACTGCAGCACAGACAAGTGGCAGAGGCTGCAGTGCTGTGTGCTCTGGATTTGGTCCCTGCCTATCTTTGTTTTTCAACCCAGTTATTCAACAGAGTTATTTTTGGGAAGCCCTTGGGACAGATTCAGGCTGCAAATTCAACAGTAGAGTCACACGAACGTGTCCCACTTGTCTCACCCGGGAGCCAGCACTGAGGAGCACTGTAACTCCGAATCAATGATTTATTCAGCATAAGTGATTTATTTTATTCTGCTCCTTTAATAGCCAACAGCAAAACTTTCTGTCTTCAGAGGTACTCAGCTCAGTGGTGGGGTTGGTTTTTTTCAAATACAAATAATCCCAAAGCGTTGCTTGCTGACAGCAGACAGGACACGGTGGGTAACGCTCCCACACTGGGGCAGACAATCAAAGGTGCCCAAATTTGTTTTCCAGGCGATGTTCGCTCACATTTCCTTGGTATGCAAACATTAAATAGCAGGCACTTGGCAAATTAAAATATTTATGAAGTCCCAGCTCTGAAATGGAAAGCAGGTATGTCTTTTTGCTGTACCTTTAGGAGAAAACTCGAGCTGATGCAGACGCCAGGTGAGGAATGAAGCTTCTGCCGGCAGCCCTGCCCCTCCATCCGGGCACAGGGCTCCTGTAGTTCTTACTCTGAATTTTGCAAACCCTCACTCATCAGTTTTCATCGATTCTTGTGGGCACAAAGCATAGCCAGCACTTCCCAAACCGCCAAATTGCTACCTCATTAGCAGCTCAGCACGTTGTGCCTTGTGCATGCCGAATGAGGTGGTGTGCCTGTGCATCACAGTCCTTCCCGTGCATTCCCATAGAAACACTCAAAGCACACTGATTCTTCTGCCTGATTTTCTCCGTTGTTGTCTGTTACTTGTTACCGTACCTGGCTGATTAAAGGGTGCCCACATTCCTAATTTTTCCTTTCAGCTGAGTTCCAGCAGTGTCAGATCTTCAAGCACAACTGACAGAGACTATGGAAGGTGGCAAAGACAGTCTGAGAGAAAAACCAAAATAACGAAATTATCTCAATTAAAACGCTACCCCTGGGATGAAGGCAGGAGTGCTGCAGGGATGAAATCCTCCAGCTCTGTTTTCAGGAGCGGTGCAGGGGCTCAGGGTCACACACTCCAGGTTATGGGGCATGATAGAGAAGTGTCCACAGCAGGAAATGTCTATAACTGGCTTTTTTAAAATTTAGTGTGATCCAGAACTCAATCTGACTTCCTCCTAGATGTGTTTTCTCCCCGAGATGAGTCTGGCACCTGATTTTAGATAACAGATGCTCCAGCGAGGAATGGGTGTGGGGCAGAGTGAGGGGAGAAGGGCTGGGCAAATACAGGATTTTTGTGGGGAATGTTGGTGTCCAGCAGGCATTGACTCACCACCAGTGAATCACCAACAGCCCCACTCCTCCAGGCACAGCAATTTGCTGCCACTCCTGGATTTCTCCCTGTGTGCTCAGGAAAGCACAAACCCCTTTGTTAGATCAGGAAAACTCGCAGGTGCTACTGGAAAAGAACATTTATCCGAGTGATGTGCTCGGATTGCACACACCTGCGAGGGGGGACCACACACCACAGAGTGTCCCAAGGATCCATCATCTCCCAGGGATCCATCATCTCCCAGGAATTCATCATCTCCCAAAGATCCATCCCTTAGGGATCCACCTCCCAAAGATCCATCTCCCAAGGATCCATCTCCCAGGGATCCGTCTCCCAAGAATCCATCATCGCCCAGGGATCTATCCCCCATGGATCCACCCCCCAGGGATCCACCCCCCAAGGATCCATCTCCCAAGGATCCATCTCCCAAGGATCCATCCCCCAGGGATCCATCTCCCAAGAATCCATCATCGCCCAGGGATCTATCCCCCATGGATCCACCCCCCAGGGATCCACCTCCCAAAGATCCATCTCCCAAGGATCCATCTCCCAGGGATCCGTCTCCCAAGAATCCATCATCGCCCAGGGATCTATCCCCCATGGATCCACCCCCCAGGGATCCACCCCCCAAGGATCCATCTCCCAAGGATCCATCTCCCAAGGATCCATCCCCCAGGGATCCGTCTCCCAAGAATCCATCATCGCCCAGGGATCCATCCCCCATGGATCCACCCCCCAGGGATCCACCCCCCATGGATCCATCTCCCAAGGATCCATCTCCCAAGGATCCACCTCCCAAGGATCCATCCCCCATGGATCCATCTCCCAAGGATCCATCTCCCAAGGATCCATCCCCCATCGATCCATCTCCCATGGGTCCATCTCCCAAGGATCCATCTCCCAAGGATCCATCCCCCATCGATCCATCTCCCAGGGATCCATCTCCCAAGGATCCATCTCCCAAGGATCCATCCCCTGTCGATCCATCCCCCAGGGATCCATCTCCCAAGGATCCATCTCCCAGGGATCCATCTCCCAAGGATCCATCCCCCATGGATCCATCTCCCAGGGATCCATCTCCCAAGGATCCATCTCCCATCGATCCATCTCCCATGGATCCATCTCCCATGGATCCATCTCCCAAGGATCCATCCCCCATCGATCCATCCCCCATGGATCCATCTCCCAAGGATCCATCCCCCATCGATCCATCTCCCAGGGATCCATCTCCCAGGGATCCATCTCCCAGGGATCCATCCCCCATCGATCCATCTCCCAAGGATCCATCTCCCATCGATCCATCTCCCAGGGATCCATCTCCCAGGGATCCATCTCCCAGGGATCCATCTCCCAGGGATCCATCTCCCAGGGATCCATCCCCCATCGATCCATCTCCCAAGGATCCATCCCCCATGGATCCATCTCCCATGGATCCATCTCCCAAGGATCCATCCCCCATGGATCCATCTCCCAGGGATCCATCTCCCAAGGATCCATCCCCCATGGATCCACCCCCCATGGATCCACCCCCCAGGGATCCACCCCCCATGGATCCATCCCCCATCGATCCATCTCCCAAGGATCCCATCTTCCTGCAGATCCACCACACCATCCATCTGGGGCATGGTCCTGCAGAGAGCAGGGTCAGGGTGCAGTGCTGAGGACACAGAGCCTCCCTGGAAGGTGCAGGGGGAAAGTCCCAAAGTACAATTAAACTGATTGTTCCCTTAGTGGAGTATGAGCCATGGTAATGAACTGGCTCCCACTCTCCAGCTCCCATATAAAGCTCATTTGCTTTATATAATTGGAAGTGTCATACTCAATAGCACTCCCTGAACCCTTTTTTTTAAAAGAGAATCCGCAATAATTTGTGGCAATAGAGCCCCATTGATTCCTGTTTGGAGCTATAGATCAGGTAATTAGACATAATGAAAAGCAGAGAAGGGAGAAGGATGTAAAATTCCTAAAGCTGTAGAGGGGTCATCACCTATTGCAGTGCTTGTATTGATTCTGTTCGTTGTACGGAACCTGGAACTCTGAAGAGCAGCAATAATGGCACTTCAAGTGCTCCAGTGTCTCTGAGAGCAGCAGAAAAAAAATATTCCTTGGTGGCAGCTGGGTTGTGACAGAGCCAGAGGATGAGCAGGAGGAAGTGGTGAAGGAGAGGCACGGGGCAGAGGAGGGACAGAGGGATGGAGGGACAGAGGGATGGAGGGACAGAGGTACAGAGGTACAGAGGTACAGGGGGACAGGGGGACAGAGGGACAGAGGGACAGAGGGACAGAAGGACAGAGGGATAGAAGGACAGAGGGACAGAGGGGTAAAGGGACAGAGGGACAGAGGGACAGAGGGACAGAAGGACAGAAGGATGCCACCCTTCCAGCACTCCTCACTGAGGGAGGGGAGCAGGAGAGCAGCTGCTGGGCCCCTCAGAGCTGCCTTTTCTCTGCCTTCCTGCTGCAATCAGAGGTGACTCATTCCAGTCCTTTTCCAGCCTGATCCTGTGGCTGCTCCTGTGCTCAGGCTGGAGGGCACAGGAGGGGCAGGGTCACATCTCTGTCTCTTCCCTCCAGGTTCCCCTCACATCCTGCACCAGGTTCATGGAAAGGGACACAAGTATTGCCCTGGACCTGGGCCTGCTGTCACTCTTCATCTCTGATACCAGAGTCACAGAGCCTGCCATCCACTCACTTCCTTTTTTTTTTTTTTTTTTAATGCCTTCTCTGATCCAAAGGCTTGAATTCAGTTTTTCACAGCCTGGCTCTTCCACTCATGTGCTAGAACCCTCCCTCAGACAGGCTGGTTCTGCTGTGCTCCCTACAGCAGGAGGAACAAACCCAGGGAAACAGGGAGAGCTCCCAGCCCCTCAGCCAGGAGCGTTTCCAGCAGGGACACCAAGGATCTGGGACCCTGGGTGCCACCAGTCCTGGGGAACAGGGAGGGTTTTAGAGGAGGTGAGAAGGGTTTGGTTATTTGGAGCAGGGCCTGAAACTCTGGGCTTGGGTAGGTGAGAACTGAGAAAACCTGTTTTCTTTATTTGAGAAATGGATCACACAATTGTGGAATTATAGAAGGGACCTTAATGTCCTCCAGTGCCACTCCTGCTATGGCAGGGACACCTTCCAATGTCCCAGGTTACTGCAAGCCCCAATGTCCAACCTGGCCTTGAAATGAAAAGCACATGAAAGTCAGATATGGACAGAAAAGCACTTCAGCAAGTTTGTTCTCCTTGCAAAAATTCAAAGGGAATTCCTTTGGAAACATTCCCTTCCTCATCCATGGGAAGGGAGTCTGTGCTCATCAAGCACAAAACATCACAAAGTGCTCTAAGCAGCTGAGACATTCAGCGTGAGACTTCACATCGGGCATGCAGGATGTGTGAAACCAGCTCGAAATAGGGCAGAGAAAAAGGAAGAGCAGTCCTATTCCCCAGGGTCTGCTGCCGTGTTCTCGGGCTCTGGAACTTTTCAGCATTTGTAACATGCAGCATTATAAATATTCATACACACACTCACAGGCTAAAATTAAATGAGCTCGGCAGGGTTATTTTTAGTGTAATGGACGTAGGCAATGAGAAAATCCCCAGGCAGGGACTGGGTGGGACTGGGGTGAGGGTGGTGCCTTTCCCACTGCAGGCAGCGCTGTGCACTCCATTCCAGGAAATGGAAGCGCTGTGGGGCCAGGAGCGAGGAGAGGAGGCAGCAGCGGGGTGGTGGCTGTGATTCCAGCAGAGCCCTGCCCACATCGGGCACTGGAGGATGAATTCCTGCCACGGGGATGGGACACCCCTGTCCTGGGAAAACCAGGATCCTCAGGGTGCTGGGAGGGCTCTGAGGGATAAATTCCTGATGGAACACCCTTGTGCTGGGAAAACCAGGCTGCTCAGGGTGCTGGGAGGGCAGCAGGGAGCTGAGAGAGCCGGGGTCTGGAACCACAGCAAACGGGAATCACTCGCTCTGGCTGCTGCAGGTGCAGAGTGGGATGAAGGCTCCAAGTTCTTCTCCTGGCTGGAAAATGGGTTTTGATTTAGCGCTGGGAAAAGGGAGATGAGGGCTCAGCAGAAATGCATCAGCTCAGGTCTGGAAAGGGGACATCTGGAGGAAACCCCAGCCCAGGGTTTGGGGTGCACTGGGGTGCGGAGGGGCTGTGGGTGTCCGAGGTGACTGCAGGACTCGGGGAGAGCAGGGCACGGGGCAGCTCCAGAGGAATGGGGGGCATCACGGCTGGAGGGGCACCCACAGCAGGGCTTTCCTGGGGAGCTTCTTCCCATTTGTCCCACCCCTACATTTTCTGTCTGAAGATAAATCCCCAGGCCGTGGCGGGGCCGGAGGGACCGTCCCTGCAGCACGGCAGCCTCGCTTCCTGCAATCAGCCAGGGACTCTCCTCCTGCTGTAGAGCTTTTAGTTTTAATCTTTTACAACCTCTAGAAGCATCTTTGAAGGCAAGAACTCCCGGGATGTTTGGAGAAGCTGCTCACGCTCACGGTGGGCGGCTGCTTTCCGCAGGTGCTCCGAGGACACGGCTCACTGAGGAGAGGCTCGGGCTGCCAGGAGCCAGGCAAGGAAAGGACAAGGGGCAAGATCCACTTTCTGATCCTTTGAAAGAGTTCTGCAAAAGCTGCTGGCAGAATGAGCCTTTCCCAGCTCCCCAAAGGTGGGGCTGTGTCTGGGCTGGGGTGGCAGCAGGACACGGAGTGAGGGTCACCTGTCCTGGGAGCACAGGCTGGGAGAGCTGGGACCCAGAGCCTGCGGGGGAGGGCTCTGGGCTGATCTAATTCTGTCCTTCTGTGCCCAAAGGGGCTCCAGGAGAGCTGGGGAGGGACTGGGGACAAGGGATGGAGGGACAGGACACAGGGAATGGGACACTGCCAGAGGGCAGGGATGGATGGGATGTTGGGAACTGGGAATTCCTGGCTGGGCTGGGATTGCCAGAGCAGCTGTGGCTGCCCCTGGATCCCTGGCAGTGCCCAAGGCCAGGCTGGACACTGGGGTTGGAGCAGCCTGGGACAGTGGCAGCTCTGGCATGGATGGTGCCCTGGGGTGGTTCTAGAGCCCCCAGATCAGTGGGGTCGGGTCACTGCTGCCACTGCCGTGTCGTTCTGTTCTTCTCTTCCCCATATTTCCCATCCCTGGGTTTAGCACACACCCTTCATTCCTGTGTCAAAGCATTTGCCTCTCAGTTCACGATTCAGATTTCTTTTTTTTTTTTTTTTTTTTTTACATAATGTGACATAATGCAATGTGCTGGCTGCAATTATGTACAGTTTGATTGTGTGCTGGTTTGTCACTCAGGCAATAATTTCTTTTTAATAGTAGTAATTGATACTCTGAGTTGCCAAAGATAAGAAATCCAGCAGTAAGCAAAGCCATTTGTCATCCCTGCAGCCTCGATAAATAATAATTGAACTGGCTGCCTGTATTGACAAACTGAAAGGCAGCTCTGATCCAAGGGAGATGTTAAAAACCTCAATTCAGTGTGTTTTTGAGGGAGTACCTTTACCCATAAATAAATCTACCACTCATTTCTGGTTTTTTTCTTCTAAGGAGTATTTTTTATTACTCAAAAAGCCAGTGGTGTCAGACAGGAGGTTCTTCAGAGTTCTATCTTATGATGCTCTATTTATATTATTTTTATAATACATAATACTATTTTATATATTATACATTATACAAAATATAAGTTCTTAATATATAAAATTATTATACAATTTTATAATAATTAGAATATAATATAATTATACAATGCTGCCCTCAGACAGAATTCAGGTGGGCAGTGCTGCCCTCAGGCACAGGAGCCCAGGCTGTGCCCACTGCTCCTGTGTCCATCCTGCCCAGCCCTGCCTCCATGGACCTCCTGATCCCAAAAAGAAGCGACACCTGATGCTGTTTTTGGGAACCTTATCCCACCAAAACCTCCCTCGTGCTTTGATGTGGTCGTTCCTGAATTCCTTTGTAGTTGTTGCAGGCTGGGGACGTGAACCCTCCCTGCTGCAGGAGCAGCTCTGAGGCCCTCAGGGACAGACCCCACAGCCAAGATTCCTTCTCCCTTCTGTGTTCACAGCCAGTTCTAATTCCTGTGGTGTTTGTGGTGAACAGGTGACAGTGGAAATCCAAAGTGCCTGGGCCAGGGAAGCAACAACCACCTGAGGCAGCTTTTCCTTTGGTCACACCCAGAATGTGGTGATCAGGGGTAGTGCTGGAATGAGAGCAGCCTGCAGGTGAGGAGGAGGAGGAGGAAAAAAGAGAGAGAGAGAAAGAGAAAGAGAAAGAGAAAGAGAAAGAGAAAGAGAAAGAGAAAGAGAAAGAGAAAGAGAAAGAGAAAGAGAAAGAGAAAGAGAAAGAGAAAGAGAAAGAGAAAGAGAAAGAGAAAGAGAAAGAGAAAGAGAAAGGAAAAAGTTTCAGCTCTTCTGGTTGCTTCACACGTATTTCTGTGGGTTTAATAAGAAGCAAGGTCAATGCTGTGTCCTTGCCAGTGGCTGGCTCCTGCCTGTCCCAGACTGCCCCTACTAACCCATCTGCTCCTGCCTGTCCCTGCCTGTCCTTACCCACCCCTGCTGTCCCTGCCGATCCCTGCCTGTCTCTGCCTGTCTCTGCCTGTCCCTGCCTGTCCCAGTCTGTCCTTACCTGTCCCTGCCTGTCTCTGCCTGTCCCTGCCTGTCCCAGTCTGTCCCTACTCACCCCTGCCTGTCTCTGCCTGTCCCTGCCTGTCACAGTCTGTCCTTACCTGTCCCTGCCTGTCCCTGTTTGCCCCCAGCTCACTGCTGGGGGCTGGAGGACCCGGGGCCCTGTTGAATTTGGCTTGTTTGATATTTGCAAAGCAGACAGGATTGCTCCCAGAGGCCTCCAGTGCCATCTCCTCCCCTTGCCTCCCCTTCCAGCAGCTCCTCACATCTGTCAGCATGAGCCCACTCCTTCCTAAATCATTCTCAGATTTTGTATTAATTTTTTAATCATCTCCATATGAATGATTAATAAATGTTTAACAGCTCATAAAATATTCACCGTGTTTCCCCACACTCTCCGCTTGTTCTCACTCGTGGGGATGAGAAATGTCTACATGGCTGCCGAGGGTGCAGCAGCCTCGGCTCTGCCTCAGCAGCTCCTCCTCCCCAGAACAAGCAGCTGGTGGTGGAAAACCAGGTGAGGAGCCCTGGGTAGCTCTATGAACACCGAGGCACAAAAATGTCTGCATTGGAAAAACCCAGCTGCACAAAAACGATCCTGGCCGGGCGCTCAGAGCTGAACCCCTGCAGGGAGCGAGAGCAAGGGGAGCAGGACTGGCAGGAGAGGACAGGGCTGCTCCTTTGGAGTGACCCTCCCTGGAATGGCCATTCTGCTTAGGACTTAATCTTCATCTTTGCATTGAATTAAAATCACAAAATCACTGAGTGGTTTGGGTGGGAAGAGACTTAGAGCCCACCCATTCCCACCCCTGCCATGGCAGGGACACCTCCCTCTGTCCCAGTGTCCAGCCTGGCCTTGGGCACTGCCAGGGATCCAGGGGCAGCCACAGCTGCTCTGGCAATCCCAGCCCAGCCAGGAATTCCCAATTCCCACCATCCCATCCATCCCTGCCCCTGGCAGTGTCCCATTCCCTGTGTCCTGTCCCTCCATCCCTTGTCCCCAGTCCCTCTCCAGCTCTCCTGGATCCCTCCAGGCCCTGCCAGGGGCTCTGGGCTCTCCTGGAGCTGCTGATTTTCAAGAGGATGGTTTTCCTCACTGTGGCTGGCTGAAAGGCCAACAGGAATCTTGAGCAGGAGCAATTGTGACCTTGGAAATAGTTATTAAAATGAAGAAACAGTGAATTTGTAGGAAATAATTTGACTCATGGAAGGCTTCATAGCCTTTTGCCTAAAACAGAGACAACTTAAGAGAGAGATCAGGTAGATTTTTAGATTCTGATTGGATTGCTTAGCTCTATTCACACATAAAAGGAGAGAGAAGGGGGGGAAATGAAAAAGACTGAAATATTTCATTTATATTTTATTTAATAATTGTTTATTCTCACCTCACAGAATTGAGCAGAGACAAATCCTGTGGGATGCACTGGCCAGTTGCCCCCAGTGACAAGTGAAAGGGAGCTGGACTGAAACCCCTGAGGTGTTGGTTACAATAGGAAGAAAAAAAAAGCATTCATCCATTTCTGTGGGCAGTAATGACAATTTATTCTCCTTTAAGCATAGCCTTCTATCAAAACTTCTCCAGCATGATATGAGCATCTAATACAGCAGCTCCAGATCACGCCTGGAGAAACTCAACAATAAATGGGTTTAATTGTAGTGAAATGAAGATAATAATTCAGGGATGTACAACACACCCACGATGTTATTGATTGCACAAAAGGTGTGTCTAGTGTTGGATTTGCTAATTAATGGCAGTGCCAGCATCCTGTGAGAGGGGTGGAGATTCAGGGTGGGGACACAAGACCTTGTCTGCAATAAAATGTCACTGACCCTTGTCCTGTCTTGGTGCTCCTCCTGCCATGACAAACAGATTTCATTTCAGAGCTTTCTAGGAAATGGCACCAGCATCTCACCTAATTCTGGGAAGTGGCTTTGAAAGTGTGAATTCTGCTCCTTACCCAGCAGTGAGACAATGCCACCATCCTGGCTCAGGAGAGGAGCAGAGGTGCCCAGTGCCCGCCTGGCCAGGCACAGTGTCCCCATGGACACAGCTCTGTCCCTGACAGGGACACAGTGTCCCATGGACACAGCTCTGTCCCTGACAGGGGCAGTGTCCCCATGGGCACAGCTCTGCCAGTGACAGGGACACAGTGTCCCCATGGACACAGCTCTGTCCCTGACAGGGGCAGTGTCCCCATGGGCACAGCTCTGCCAGTGACAGGGACACAGTGTCCCCATGGACACAGCTCTGTCCCTGACAGGGACACGGTGTCCCATGGGCACAGCTCTGTCCCTGACAGGGGCAGTGTCCCCATGGGCACAGCTCTGCCAGTGACAGGGACATGGTGTCCCATGGGCACAGCTCTGTCCCTGACAGGGGCAGTGTCCCCATGGGCACAGCTCTGCCAGTGACAGGGACACCGTGTCCCATGGGCACAGCTCTGCCAGTGACGGGATACAGTGTCCCCATAGACACAGCTCTGTCCCTGACAGGGACACGGTGTCCCCATGGGCACAGCTCTGCCCCTGACAGGAGCACGGTGTCCCATGGGCACAGCTCTGCCAGTGACAGGGGCACAGTGTCCCCATGGGCACAGCTCTGCCAGTGACAGGGACACCGTGTCCCATGGGCACAGCTCTGCCAGTGACGGGGATACAGTGTCCCCATGGGCACAGCTCTGCTAGTGACGGGGACACGGTGTCCCCATAGACACAGCTCTGTCCCTGACAGGGACACGGTGTCCCCATGGGCACAGCTCTGCCCCTGACAGGAGCACGGTGTCCCCATGGGCACAGCTCTGCCAGTGACAGGGACATGACACGGCCTCAAGCTGCACCAGGGAGGTTCAGGTTGGATATTGGGAGAATTCCTTATGGAAAGTGATGGGAAGGTTTGTGCAGTCCTGGCACAGCTCCCAGGGCAGCGCTGCAGTCCCATCCCTGGAGGGATCTGAATTTCTGTGGCTCTGGCACTTGGGGACACAGGGCAGTGTGACACCTGGGGACACGGGGCAGTGTGACACTTGGGGACACGGGGCAGTGTGACACCTGGGGACATGGGCAGTGTGACACTTGGGGACACGGGCAGTGTGACACCTGGGGACATGGGCAGTGTGACACTTGGGGACATGGGCAGTGTGACACTTGGGGACACGGGCAGTGTGACACCTGGGGACACAGGGCAGTGTGACACCTGGGGACACGGGCAGTGTGACACCTGGGGACATGGGCAGTGTGACACTTGGGGACACAGGGCAGTGTGACACTTGGGGACATGGGCAGTGTGACACTGGGGACACGGGCAGTGTGACACTTGGGGACATGGGCAGTGTGACACTTGGGGACACAGGGCAGTGTGACACTTGGGGACATGGGCAGTGTGACACTTGGGGACATGGGCAGTGTGACACTGGGGACACGGGCAGTGTGTAACTGGGGACATGGGCAGTGTGACACCTGGGGACACGGGCAGTGTGACACTTGGGGACATGGGCAGTGTGACATTAGGGGACATGGGCAGTGTGACATTAGGGGACATGGGCAGTGTGACACTTGGGGACACAGGGCAGTGTGACACCTGGGGACATGGGCAGTGTGACACTTGGGGACATGGGCAGTGTGACACCTGGGGACATGGGCAGTGTGACACCTGGGGACACGGGCAGTGTGACACTGGGGACATGGGCAGTGTGACACTTGGGGACACGGGCAGTGTGACATTAGGGGACATGGGCAGTGTGACATTAGGGGACATGGGCAGTGTGACACTTGGGGACACAGGGCAGTGTGACACCTGGGGACATGGGCAGTGTGACACTTGGGGACATGGGCAGTGTGGCCTTGGCAGGGCTGGGGCAGGGTTGGACCCGTGGCCAGAGAAGGCTTTTCCAAGCTGAAGGATTCTGTGCTGCTGCTCTCTGACTCTGAACTGAGTGGTGATGCAAACCTCAGGGAACATTTGCATTATTAACATCACAGCAATTTGGAATAGCTGAAGAGGTCGTTCCTGAACTTTCTGTTGGGTCTAGGCCTTTGAAAGCAGTGGGGAGCCCACATTTCAAACCTGCACCATATGGCTGCTGAGATTACAAAGGATGGAATTTTGTTTTGCAGTGCAGCACACTGCCCCTGCCATCCTCGGCCCAGAGCAGGATTTAATGGGAGGAAATCACCAGCATGGCACTGCCCCACAGCCCTGGCACTGCTCCACAGCCCTGCCCTGGCACTGCCCCACAGCCCTGGCACTGGCTCACAGCCCTGCCCTGCCCCACAGCCCTGCCCTGCCCCACAGCCCTGTACTGACTGTCCCGGAGAGCAGCAACTCCTCCTGTCTGCACGCAACCCAGGGCCAGAAGCTTTGCAGAAAAGGAATTAGTTTGAACTGGTTTGAACTGGTTTGAAGTGGTCCAGCCCGAGGGAGGTGAGCAATGTGCAGAGAGCAGCATCAGTGCAGCAGCAGCTCCACCAGGAGCCACTGCAGATTTTGGGGCCAGCTGGGACAAGGCCACACCTGTCAGTGGGATTGACCCTTCCAGATATGGCAGGAAAGAACATTTCATTCTTGCCACTCACTGAGGCTTTAAAGGGTGAGACATTGCTTCACAGGAGGGCTCGTGGTTCTGCCTTGGGATCCTTTAGACTCAGCTGTTATTTTCTTTGACATTGCACCCAAACACCAGCAGGATCTGATGGGCTCTGAGCACAGAACCACAGAAGAGGTTGTGCTGGAAGGGACATTTTAAAGGTCACTTAAAGGTCATTTGGTGATGTCCTTTAAGCATCCTAGGTAGGAATGCCAGAGCTGTGGGGTTTGGGTATGGGAGTGCATTCCTGCCCTGCCTTTGGATGCTCTTTCTCACAGGTGAATCTCCAGCAGCCATGGAACCCTGCTGGAAAGCTGGAGGGAAACCCCAAACTGCCTCTGTTGCTGCTGCCAAGAGCCCCAGACCCAGACAAAAGGTCTCATTGTCCTTCTGGGGCAGGTTTGCAGCTGGTTCTGGTCTCCCCAGGAGCCCGTGGCACCGAGGTGCCCACCCTGAAGCTGCAGCCAGAACAGCAGGCCAGGGGAGGGGTGTGCTCCCCAGAGCTCTGAAGGTGAGATTTCACTCCCTGGAGCTCTTGTACCCATGAAAATCCCCATGAAACCTTGTCTTGGGGGTGAGGGCCATGAGCCCTGACTCCAGGGCAGCCAAATTTCAACGTGTACTCCTCCAAAACACGGCTGAAATGCCTCTCCTGCTCTGGCCTTGGCTGCTGGGTGGGAATTTGGGGGCTCAGGCACCCCTGTGGGAGCACAGGTCTCTCCCTGCAGCCCTGGAGCTGGTCTCTGATGGAAATGAGCAGCACACACGTTCATTGTGCACAGGGCACAGCAGGGCAGGGAATGCAATTTCAGTTTAGGCTCTTGAACTGGAGCTTAATTATAGCCCAGAATTTACTCTGCCCTTCACACAGGGCTCTAGCTAGACCAAGATTAATTATGCTGTGGAGATCTCTCCCCCTCTGGCCTAACTTTCTCTAACTGGTTGCCTGTGTATTTTGACTGGGCAATAAACCATTTTCCGAGGACAGGAAAACTCCAATTTCTCTTTGCTATTAGCAGGGTTTTTCCTCACTGGGAAGGTTCATCAATTACACCAACATAATTACCATATAACCATACTACAGTAATTATTTCACTATAGCTCTTCCTGTAGTGGCTGCTATTGAATAAAGCAGCTTTTCCAATATCCCTTAAATCTATTTCCCATCAACATCAGCTAAATCAAAATATGTCCCGTTACTGAGAGCAGGCACTTTGTGCTGGGGGTTTGCTGCAGGAAGCAAAGCTGCAGGGCAGGGCTGGGCAGGGCAGGGATGGGCAGGGCAGGGCAGGGCAGGGATGGGCAGGGCAGGGATGGGCAGGCATGGGCAGGGATGGGCTGGGCAGGGCTGGAATGGGCAGGGCAGGGATGGGATGGGATGGGATGGGATGGGATGGGATGGGATGGGATGGGATGGGATGGGATGGGATGGGATGGGATGGGATGGGATGGGATGGGATGGGATGGGATGGGATGGGATGGGATGGGATGGGATGGGATAGGCAGGGCAGGGCTGGGCAGGGATGGGATGGGCTGGGCAGGGCAGGGCAGGGATGGGCAGGGCAGGGCAGGGCAGGGCAGGGCAGGGCAGGGCAGGGCAGGGATGGACAGGGATGGGCAGGGCAGGGTAGGGTAGAGCAGGGCAGGGTAGAGTAGGGCAGGGCAGGGCAGGGCAGGGAGCCCTGGGTGCAGCCCTGCAGGCTGCTCTCGGTGCCCTGGGCTCCCTGAGGAGGGGCACAGCTCCAGCTGCTGCCCACAGCTGGGACAGAGGCACCAGGGCTCTGCCAGGGCTCAGGGGAGTTGGACAATGTCCACAGGCACGGGCTGGCATTGTGGGGTGTCCTGAGAAGGGCCAGGAGCTGGGCCCCAATCCTTGGGGCTCCTTCCAGCTGGAGTACTCTGTAATTCTGTTATTCCGTGATTTCCTTGAGGAGACACGTATGGGCTCTGTTGTTGTTGGTAGCAGAGCATCTTCCAAGGCAGAGCAGCACCAGGCCTGTGCTGGCCATGCTGGGGTGGGGCTGGCCCTGCAGCTGGGAGGGGATGGGCTGTGCCCAGGATGAGCCATGCCCAAGTGAGGGGATGAGCCATGCCCAGTGTGGGGTGATCAAACCGGCACACTGCTTCTGCCAGCACCTGGTAAAGGATGGAAAACCCATCGTCAGGCTGTTTGTATTCCCCTAGACCCCCAAAGTGTGACACTGCTGGGTGTGTGTGACACTGCTGAGTGTCCCTGGCACTGCTGAGTGTCCCTGGCACTGCTGGGAGTGTGTGTGACACTGTTGGGTGTGTGTGACACTGCTGGGTGTGTGTGACACAGCTGAGTGTGTGTGACACAGCTGAGTGTGTGTGACACTGCGTGTTGTGTGTGACACAGCTGAGTGTGTGTGACACTGCTGGGTGTGTGTCCCTGGCACTGCTGGGAGTGTGTGTGACACTGTTGGGTATGTGTGACACTGCTGGGTGTGTGTGACACTGCTGGGTGTCCCTGGCACTGCTGGGTGTCCCTGGCACTGCTGGGTGTCTGTGGCACCAGGGTGACCTGGGCTGCCCAGGGCAGAGCCCAGCTGTGCTCACATCTGGCAGGTTGGCAGCAGCCCAGGACAGCCCCAGCTGCTGTCCCTGCTGTGGGTGCTGGCACAGCCGTGTGTGACAGCCGGGCTGTGCAGCCTGGGCTGCCCTGGGTGCCCCTCTCTGTCACTGATTCCTCCAGAGTCACCTTTCACGTTCCCAGACCCTGCCCTGCACTGGTGAGTGACTCTGAGCTCACACACAGTGTCACAAGTTCCCCTCCCAGCTCAGTCTCACACAACAATCCTGTTCCAGCCCAGAACCAAGGACACGCTGCAGCTCCAGCCCCACAAAGTGCAACCAGAGAGAACTGGGGAGAGAATCTGGGAGGGTGGGACTGCAGAGCCTGGAGCTGGGGCTGGGCAGTGACCCCAGTGTGGGAATGGACCCAAACTGGTCAAAGTGAGAAACTCCTGACTGGGATCCATCCTGGGTGTGAGCCCAGCCGGGCTCTGGCACTGCCCCAGGTGAATCCTGTGGATAAATCCCTTCAGCTCTGCCAGCCCCTGCTCCAGCTCAGCCTCTCAAGGCATGAACACCCAGATAAGCCCCATCCTTGTTTTCAGATCTGATGTGAAAAAGTCAAGATGAATGACACGAAGAATCATAACTGGAGAACAACTGTTTATTGTTTCTCCATCCTAAGGACTGGTGGTCACATAACAAATAGTCTAACAGTGGATTTAAAATAAAAACAGAGTTTAATTAGTAGAACTGCTCTTCCACATAATCCATAATTAAACAGAGAGCTGAGAGCCATGGGAGGGTTTGGAAAATAAAAATATAGATATACTCCAAATAATTGCATGCGTTCAGGACAAAAAGATCCACAAACTAATTGGGTTGTGCACAGAAGGTGAAATTGTGTCTCCACTGTAGCCTGTGCTAACGTTCAATTTATGTTAATTAGACTCAAATTTAACACCTCCGAGGCAGTGCTGAGCACACAGGTGTAAGTTAATGGAACAGGACACACTGACTTTCACTTTCTGATGCCTATTTGTATTTATATGTTTGGTATTAATTAATGAAACTGTATTTCTGTTTATATACAACTTACTGAGAGCTTCCTCGTGGGTCCAGAAAATCCTTCTTCAAGCATGCCTTGCATTCAGCCCTTTTAAATCCTGTTCCACTCAGGGAAATGTCCATTACTCAGACACAACCTCTCACCTTTCTAAATCCAGCTGTAATGGGAGGAGTGGGACAAACTCAAGTTTTCTTGTCCCTGTGAATGAGACAAATGCAGAGCCAAGCAGGAGGCTGATCATTCCCTTCTTCTCTTTCCCCCTGGATTCTCCCAGTGCCAGATTCTCTTTCTTTGCTGCGCTGCTCGGGCAGCACTGATTGTAACCAACACTTTTGGAGCTGGCACAAAGAGCAGATTAGGGAGGAGAGCCCTCCTGGAAGGAGCAGTGCATCCCCTCTGAAGGCAGCCGTGGCTCATCTCCGAGAGCACAGCACAGAATAACGAGCTCATTTGTTGTTTGTTTGTTTTTCCCTCCTGGCAGGGCAGCCAGCAACCAGGAAACAAGCCTTTATTCTTCATGGATGATCAAGTGGCTGATTCAGCCCCCAGAGCCTGGCTCTTGCAAATGCTTTGCCTTTCCTGGGCCAGGAGGGCTCCATCCCCTTGGCCAGCAGAGCCAAGAACCAAGCCAGGTGCCTGCAGGTGTCCCAGGGGGCAGAGCCTGGCCTGGTGTGCCCGTGGCTCAGCTCTGAGCAGAGCAAAGGGGAGGGGTCCAGGGGCACTCCCTGGGGAGTGGGGTGTCTTGGGCACCCCTCACAGCCCAGCACTCCTTGGGTTGATTTACCAAAATAAGAGCATTGGTCTAATACCGATAACTGTGACAGACAAAAGACTCTCTAACAATTTAAAGTTACAAAGTGTGTGTTTATTCAGCTCTGGGTGTGAGGTGATCCTCTGATACTCACTGCAAAATCACAGGTGATCACAGAGTCTATTTATTGACAAAGGATTCAAATAAATGCATATTCATAATAACAGCCCCTCCCATCCCTGCTCCCTGTGGTAATTAGCTGGAATAGCTGTTAAGCATTGATTGACTTCTTAAATTAACTCTGGGGTCGTTTTCGTGGGGAAGGATCTTAAAAGGAGGAAGTAAGGTGAGTCTTCCTCACCCTAAACTCTTGACCTTTTCTATCAATGACAATACAAATGATTTCTGGGGATAGTCCAGTTTTCCAAAGAATGGGTTTCTGGTTGCATTGTCCATGTTCCTTTGGATCTGCTCACTGGTTTTGTCTTTTCCCATTGTAAGCACAGCTGAGCAAACATGAAATGACAGACAATCAATTATTATACTCCCTTCTAACTCCTAACTTTTAATTATTTTCAGCAAGGTAACTAAAATCCTAATTTTCTGAGATCAGTGTTTCAGAGTGGGGTGTCCTGGGCACCCCTCACAGCCCAGCACCCCTTGGGTGGGGCGTCCATGGTCCTGGGCACCCCTCACCCTCCCATCAGCAGACATGGCCGGGCAGGGACACAGCCATGGAATTGTGGAATGGTCACAGTTGTTCAGGTCACTGACCCAGCAGGACACCGTGTTCAGCAGTGCCACCCCTCCAGTGCCACACCCTGACATTTCCTGGCATGGGGACTCCACTGCTGTCCTGGGCAGCCCCTGCCCATGCTTGGAAACATCTTCTGTGAAAAAATTTCCAAATATGCCACCTAAACATCCCCTGGTGCAGGCTGAGGCCATTCCCTCTTGTCCTGTTTTTCATTACCTGGAGGAGAGACCAGCACACACCTGGCTGCTGCTGAGGAGCTGTGGGAAGGGCAGGAGTGGGAACGGCCATTCCACTTCAGAGGAGTCCACGAACAGCAGGTGTGAGCTCAAGTGGCATTCAAATATATGTGACAACTAAAGGAGCCCCTGGATATTTCTAGAATCAACAGATTTGTTTTGGGTTTCTTGTTGGGTTTTTTTTCTATTTTTAAAGAAAAAGTCTCCACCTGGTCTTTAAGCCTGTCCCAAATTTTTCCCTCCCACTCCAGAAAAGCAGGGCTGGGGCTTGGATGTTGTCTCAGGTGCTCTGAGCACCTGCAACAGCCCAGGTGAAAGGGCTCAGGGAACCCAGGGGCGACGTGGGGACCCCCCAAGAGCTGCAGCCTTGGCTCCAGGGGATGTGGAGGAGGCACAGTGATGGCAGCAGGGGGAAATGGGAGCGTGGAGAGGCACAGCTCCCGAGGAGGGACAGCCCTGCTGGGGGACAAGCCAGCCAGCCCTGCTCAGGCTGAGCATCGCCCAGCCCAGCCTGCCCTGAGCTCAGCCCAGCAGGACCAGCCCTGCTCAGAGCCCAGCCCAGCCTGCCCTGAGCTCAGCCCAGCAGGACCAGCCCTGCTCAGAGCCCAGCCCAGCCCAGCCTGCCCTGAGCTCAGCCCAGCAGGACCAGCCCTGCTCAGAGCCCAGCCCAGCCTGCCCTGAGCTCAGCCCAGCAGGACCAGCCCTGCTCAGAGCCCAGCCCAGCCCAGCACACCCACCCAGCCCTGAGAGCAAACAAACCTGTAAAGGCTCTGCAGGACTAGGCAGAGATTTTAACCAACCTAAAGTGAGAAAAGGGGTTTTGCCCTCAAGGCAGTGCTGTGGAGCAGTGGAAGGGAAGGTGACAATTCTTTGAGCCCCTGCACAGCCACATCCCCAGCTCAAGGGGAGCACAGGGACATCCCCTCCTGCTCCTGACACCGGCAGGACGTCAGCACTCACCCTTCACCCTCAGGCACACAAATTAATTCCTTGCACTCAGAAAATAATTTAGAGAATTTTATTCAAAGCTCTGGAGAGCAATTTTTAATTTTTCTTTCTGAGACATTGTAAACCTCTCTGCCTCAGACTGGATAAAAGTGATGAATTTTAAATTCGCGTGACGCCATTCATCTTCCCCTTGGTGAGGTGACCGCAGCGCTCGTTTGTAACCAACCACGGTGACACCTTCCATGGAATCCAGGATGGATAGAGAGGCTGGAAATAATCCATTCTGAAATAATTGTGTTCTGCTGACTAAGGAGCTCCAATTTCCAATTTATCTTCACATTTGCTATTCTAAATCTGCCAGCAATTAGTTTTTCTCTGCGTTCAGAGCGTGAGCAGGCCACCGGCAGGGGAAGGATGTGCTGCGTCCTCTCCGTGGGAGCATCCCAAAATCCTGAGGATCTGTGAACAGGCTGTGATCTCCTCTGCACAAAACAGGGACAGCAGGCGGTGGGGAGGGCAGCAGAGGGAAATCAGGTGTAATATTCCAGTGCTTTTTATTCAATGTTAACCCTTGTGATGGAAATCAGGTGTAATATTCCAGTGCTTTTTATACAATGTTAACCCTTGTGATGGAAATCAGGTGTAATATTTCAGTACTTTTTATACAATGTTAACCCTTGTTGTGATGGAAATCAGGTGTAATATGTCAGTACTTTTTATACAACGTTAACCCTTGTCCTGATGGAAATCAGGACACGCCTGCACAGGTAACACACCCCCTGTACAGGTAAGATGTCCCTGCCATGGCAGGGTTGGAATGAAATGGGCCTTCAGCTCCTTTCAGCCCAAACCCTTCTGGGATTCTGGGATTCTGTGTGGCAGAAGGCCCAGTAATGCCAGGAGGGGTGGCAGGTGTCAGAATTTGGGGGTGGGAAAAGGAACCAGAATTCCAAATAAGCAAATAAACTAAACACCCAAATGTGACATTTTCTATTAAGTGTGGAAACTTTACAGTGCTTTGTTATATATATTTAAAAAAAAAAAAAAAAAAAAAAAAAAACCAACCCAAAGTCTCAAGGATTTGCAAGGCAGAGAAGGCAAAAGGACAGACAGACCCATTTGTTTGTTCCTTTGCTGTGTGGAAGCAGCAGAAGGATCAAAGACCTGGTTGTTTGGATTGTCCATTAGCCTAGGATCATTTTCTCAGAGCAGACACAGGGACGATGGAAAATTCTTTCCATAAACCTGAGGGATCTTTTACATTCTGCCCATGCTGCAGCTCAGCCATGGGCAAGGAGAGCTCAGCAGCGCTGGGAGGGTTTCCAAAGATCAGTGTGGGCACGTCCTGGTTTGTAACCACGGTGTGCCTCAATTAATGCACAATTTTCCCAGAAAACCCCCTCGGTCCAAGCTCTGCAGCCTGGTTGGGCTGCAGGCAGGTGCTGCTGCCGTCCGTGGGTGAGGATTGGGGATTTCTCCTCCGGAATTCACTCAGCAGGTTCTGCTGCTTTAGCCTCTCAGAGGTAAACCTGAGCTGGAGCTTCTTTAAAATTCATTGCTTTTTTTTTTTTCCTTAGAAGATCAGAGTGCGTTCCAGCGAAGCAGCAGAGACGTGCTCACAATGTGACTGCAGGAACAAGCCTGGCTGCAGCCAGGGCTGCCGGGGCACTCCCAGCCTGGGGCCACAGGGACACACAAATGCTCCCTGGCACCTGGGCAGGCATCGTCCGGGGGGACAGAGGAGGCGACAGAGCCAGACCCGTGATAGGGTTGAACAGGGTGACAGCAGAGCAGTCTCACCGCCCCGGTTTGGCTTGTTATAACCTTGGGCCCAATAAAAACCCCACAGGGAATTAGAGCTGCGGAACTCAGGAGTCAGGATATAACAGGACTGGAGCAAACCAAGGCACGGCAGGCACGTGTCCCCAGCAGCACAGGGGGAGCTGGGACCTGCAGGGCAGGGGCGGGATGGGGCAGGGGCTGCGTGTCCCGGGACAGGAGGGGCTGCGTGTCCCGGGACAGGAGGGGCTGCGTGTCCGGGGACAGGAGGGGCTGCGTGTCCCGGGACAGGAGGGGCTGCGTGTGGGACAGGAGGGGCTGTGTGTCCCGGGACAGGAGGGGCTGCGTGTCCCGGGACAGGAGGATCTGTGTGTCCCGGGACAGGAGGATCTGTGTGTGGGACAGGAGGATCTGTGTGTCCCGGGGACAGGAGGATCTGCGTGTCCGGGGACAGGAGGATCTGTGTGTCCGGGGACAGGAGGATCTGCGTGTCCGGGGACAGGAGGGGCTGCGTGTGGGACAGGAGGGGCTGTGTGTCCCGGGACAGGAGGATCTGTGTGTGGGACAGGAGGATCTGTGTGTCACGGGACAGGAGGGGCTGCGTGTCCCGGGACAGGAGGATCTGTGTGTCCCGGGACAGGAGGGGCTGCGTGTCCCGGGACAGGAGGGGCTGCGTGTGGGACAGGAGGGGCTGTGTGTCCCGGGACAGGAGGATCTGTGTGTGGGACAGGAGGATCTGTGTGTCCCGGGGCAGAAGGGGCTGCGTGTCCCGGGACAGGAGGATCTGTGTGTCCCGGGACAGGAGGATCTGTGTGTCCCGGGGCAGAAGGGGCTGCGTGTCCCGGGACAGGAGGGGCTGTGTGCCCCAGGACAGGAAGATCTGTGTGTGGGACAGGAGGATCTGCGTGTCCCGGGACAGGAGGATCTGTGTGTCCCAGGACACCCGTCCCCCGTGCAGGATGGTCTGTCTGTCCCAGGACACCCGTCCCTGGCACAGGACTGTCTGTCTGTCCCAAGACACCCGTCCCTTGCACAAGTCGGTCTGTCTGTCCCAGGACACCCGTCCCCCGTCAGGAGGGCTCAGCCACAGCCGCTGCGTGCCCTGGCGCATCCCGCCGGCAGCAAGGGCGCAGCAGGCACAACTTCCCCGGCCGCGCTGTGTCCATCGGGAAGAGAGAGGCTGAGAAGCTCCATGTGCCACTTGCCGATGTCGTGATGCAACAAGAAAACCCACCTTCTCTTCTCTTCGGCCGATTGTGAAGATTGTATGGAAATTTTTTACTACTCGAAGTATGATTTTAATCATGAAAGTTGTGATTTGTAATTCTAATATTTACACAGAAAGCTCTTTTTCTTATGTCTCTCTCTAAAGCAATATTGGAATCAAAGTGAGGGTTTCATTTCATACAGCTTTGAAGTTGATCCTTTTGACATTTCACATTTCCATGTCACGCTTTTAATTATGAAAAAGAAGTTTCACTCATGATCACTTCATTTTTTGCATATTTCCTTCACTGCTTCTTCCTCACCTCCATGAGCAAACTCAGGGAAAAGATGGGAGCAGGAAGAGTTTGGGTGTGAGGGATTTGCCCAGCCCGGGAACAGCCGGAGCGTTTTATCCTGGCTGTGGAGAATGCACAAAGCCACGGAACTGTGGAAATGTTTGGGTTGGGAGCGAGGTTAAACCCGTTCCACCAACCCCTGCCGTGGGCAGGGACAGCTCCCGCTGTGCCAGGGTTAATCCCGAGGGACAGAGATCGGGGCAGGGCCGGTTCTGGTTCAGAGCATCCCGTCCCCAATCCCGTGGGAAGGCAGCGCCTCCCCGGCTCTGCCTCTCTCCGCGGTGCCCTGGGGCTGGAGATGCCTCCCGAAAATTCCGGGCAGGAATTCCAGGAGAGAAGCGGCTCCTCTTCAGAACCAAGTGCCACATCCTCTCTGCCTCTCAGCGGGCACAGCGCGGCTGTGGGCTGGCTCTAATTGGGAAGACAAGAGTGACTGGTTCTGAAGGCAAGCACAGCTGGGCACAGCAAATTGAGTTTTCAAGAGCCAACACAAAAGTGACTTTTGTGCCTGAACAAATGACTGGGAATTTAAAGCCTTTTTTCCTCCCTGGGGAGCAAAGGGGCCGCTCCCACAACTTCTCTCCTCCCTTCTCCTTCCGGCCATTCCATAACAGAAATGTCAGAGCCCAACCTTTAACTACTCAGAGCAAACTTCAGAGCCGAGTGAGCCCTGGGGGCCTGCACGGTCCCTCCGAAGCTCCCGGGGTGGTTTTCCCTGGGTGTTGCCGGGTCCGGGGAAGGCAGGCTGCTGACGGCGGGGCTCTGCTCCTGCCTGCTCGGGGAGCACAGACCCGGCGGCCGCGAGGTTGCATTTATTGGGGGGGCGTTCTCTCTCCTGGGCTGCGACAGGAGCTCAGCAAGCTCCGGGTTACGCACGGTTAGCTCGGGATTGTCACCGGAGCGGGGACACGCGGGCCTGCGGGAGCGCGCAGGGAGCGGGGGAGGAGGAGGAGGAGGAGGAGGAGGGACAGCGGGGATGCAGATGATGTTGGTGATGCGGGATGATGTTGGTGATGTGGGATGATGTTGGTGATTCGGGATGATGTTGGTGATGTGGGATGATGTTGGCGATGTGGGATGATGTTGGCGATGCGGGATGATGTTGGTGATGTGGGATGATGTTGGCGATGCGGGATGATGTTGGTGATGTGGGATGATGTTGGCGATGTGGGATGATGTTGGTGATGTGGGATGATGCTGGCGATGTGGGATGATGTTGGTGATGTGGGATGATGCTGGCGATGTGGGATGATGTTGGTGATGCGGGATGATGTTGGCGATGTGGGATGATATTGGTGATGTGGGATGATGGTCGTGATGTGGGATGATGGTCGTGATGTGGGATGATGGTCGTGATGTGGGATGATGTTGGTGATGCAGGATGATGTTGGTGATGTGGGATGATGTTGGTGATGTGGGATGATATTGGTGATGTGGGATGATGTTGGTGATGCAGGATGATATTGGTGATGCAGGATGATGTTGGTGATGTGGGATGATGTTGGTGATTCGGGATGATGTTGGTGATGCGGGATGATGTTGGCGATGTGGGATGATGTTGGTGATTCGGGATGATGTTGGTGATGTGGGATGATGTTGGCGATGTGGGATGATGTTGGCGATGTGGGATGATGTTGGTGATGTGGGATGATGTTGGTGATGTGGGATGATGGTCGTGATGTGGGATGATGTTGGTGATGTGGGATGATGGTCGTGATGTGGGATGATGTTGGTGATGTGGGATGATGTTGGTGATGCGGGATGATGGTCGTGATGTGGGATGATGTTGGTGATTCGGGATGATGTTGGTGATGCGGGATGATGTTGGTGATTCGGGATGATGTTGGTGATGCGGGATGATGTTGGCGATGTGGGATGATGTTGGCGATGTGGGATGATGTTGGTGATGTGGGATGATGTTGGTGATGTGGGATGATGGTCGTGATGTGGGATGATGTTGGCGATGTGGGATGATGTTGGTGATGTGGGGTGATGGTCGTGATGCGGGATGATGTTGGTGATGCAGGATGATGTTGGTGATGTGGGATGATGTTGGCGATGTGGGATGATGTTGGCGATGTGGGATGATGTTGGTGATGCGGGATGATGTTGGTGATGTGGGATGATGTTGGTGATGTGGGATGATGGTCGTGATGTGGGATGATGTTGGCGATGTGGGATGATGTTGGTGATTCGGGATGATGTTGGTGATGTGGGATGATGTTGGCGATGTGGGATGATGTTGGCGATGTGGGATGATGTTGGTGATGTGGGATGATGTTGGTGATGTGGGATGATGTTGGTGATGCGGGATGATGTTGGCGATGTGGGATGATGTTGGTGATTCGGGATGATGTTGGTGATGTGGGATGATGTTGGTGATTCTGGATGATGTTGGTGATGCGGGATGATGTTGGCGATGTGGGATGATGTTGGTGATTCGGGATGATGTTGGTGATGCGGGATGATGGTCGTGATGCGGGATGATGTTGGCGATGTGGGATGATGTTGGTGATGCGGGATGATGTTGGTGATGCAGGATGATGGTCGTGATGCCCTTGCCCGGCTGCGGACGGCGCTCGGGGCCGCCACGCAGGTTTAACTGCGTGAATAAAATATAAACCATCCCCGAGAGGCTCCGGGGACAGACACGGGGTCCCGGCAGCGCCCCCAGCCCCTCCTCTGGGCTTAGCTCTGCCAGCACAGCCGGTAACCCGCAGGGGTGACCCCGACCTCGGCCCGGACCCGGCTGCTGCTGAATAAAAGGGAACGGGGGGACCCTGTAGGGTGTCCGGCCCCAAGAGCTTGGGAGTGACATGGGAAAGCTCTGGGACAGCCTGGGACAGCACAGGGACAGTCTGGGACAGCTCTGAGACAGCCTGGGACAGTTCTGGGACAGCCTGGGACAGCACAGGGACAGTCTGGGACAGCTCTGGGACAGCCTGGGACAGTCTGGAATAGCACAGGGACAGCCTGGGATAGCCTGGGAGAGTCTGGGACAGCCTGGGACAGCCTGGGATAGCCTGGGACAGTCTGGGACAGTTCTGGGACAGCCTGGGACAGCACAGGGACAGCACAGGGACAGCACAGGGACAGCCCAGACACAGCCTGTGCTTCACAAAAGGAAGTTCTCATCACCTGTGCTGGAGATGGCTCCAGCCTAAGCCCTCATCTTGGGAGCACATGTGGAGAGTGCAGCACTTTGCCTGGCAGAGTTACCAGCACACACCTTTTATTTAAATTGTGTTTATCTATTAAAGGGATAAAGTCACATAAAAAAAAGGAAGAAATAAAAATTTCCAGTCTCCCTGATCCAGAGGGAGTTCATATGATAAAACACACAAAGGATCAGAGAGCTGTACCTGCTCTTGCTCCGAGTTTGTGTTTTCTAGTACAGCACCATGGGTAGTGTAATCCCTGCCTGCTGGAAATTGCTGTTCCCAAACCCCACTGCTGTGCTCTGTCAGATTAAAACCGTGTTAGAAATCAGGGAGTTGTTGATAAACTGCTGCCATTAATCCTTGCTTTAAAACCATACAATAATCAATTTGGATGCCTCCTAAAGGGCAGCAGTGGAGGGTGTGACTCAGTTTGGCTCTTTAAAGATACAGAAGAAGCAGGATGTGCTCAGTGGAGCTGCTGGCTCTGCTCAGGGAGGGCAGAGCTGGGGCTGCCAGGGCTGTGCCCAGAGCCCAGCACAGCCTCACGTGTCACAGGCACTGACTCACCCTGCCCGGGGCAGGGCTGGCACTGGGTGTCTGACTGGGAACAAACAGACTACAGTGTGCCTGTAAACACGAGAGACAACAAAAACAGAAAATGAACTGTTCCAGTTGTGCAGCTCCATGTCTGTCTCCTCTTCCCCCACAGGAACACCCTCCCTCATCACCGTGGTGGTGATGGCACTGGGCGAGGATGAGGAGGGTGGGAGGGAAGCAGACAGGCTTGTCCTCAGCACTGGGGAAAGCTTCACTCCTGGCCTGGCTCTGGGAATGGCTCAGCATCCTGCTGCCCTGGGGTGCAGAGGGAGAGGGGCTGGAGAGCCTGGGGCTCCAGGGGGGTCAGACAGCCAGCAGCTCACAGAGCCTCAGCAGAGGGTCCTGTGGGACCATCCCCACGGGGCCCCCACTGCTCCCACCACAGAGAACTCTGAGCCACATCCCGCTGCCTCCCTCCCTCTGCACGTCCCTGCTGGAGCTGGCCCTGCTGTCATCGTGTCATCACCACCACAAGTGAGCTGGACAGCTCTCAATTAGAGGCAAATGTTAATGTAACGGGAGAAGAGATTAAATTATGTACAACTGTTCTGACCCTTCCTCCTGTACATCAGAAATATGGAATAACAGGTCAGGGAATAACCATGCATATAAAAGAGAAGAATTTCCATCGTTATAAATTCATGAGGATTCATAGGAAAAATTACTTGTTTGTTTATGCAGAGCTGCAATATTGACCTGATTACAGGAATGCCAGGAAACCTCAGAGGAAGCCAGAGGGCAGAGGGATCCCAGGCAGAGGCAGCAGGAAGATTAATGCCATCGCTCAGCAGATGTGACAACAGCTACCCTTGGAACATGAAGATATCTCAAAGTTAATGAAGAGATGGGAGCCGGATAATAAAGATAAACATTCCTTGTTGGACGAGGCTGCCCCACTGCAGCCTCGTGCTGCTGCTAAGGGCTCTTCAAAGCCCTGCTGCTGACAGCCCAGCAAAGGTGAGACAATTCATCTTAAACCGAGTGAGGAGCCGGGAGGGCAGGATGTGGCACCGACAGGGATGGCAGTGTCCTTGCCAAGGCAGCAACAGCCTCATTCAGGGGGAGGGGGAAGGGACGGAGGGTGAGCAGAGAGGGGACCCAGGGCTGGGAGTGCCCGTGCCAGGCGGGAGGAGCTGGGGACATGGGGGGCAGTGGCACCTCCCTGGCACAGGGCTGTGTGTGCCCAGTTCCTCAGTCCTGGAGGCCTCAGGGTCTCCTCAGAGCCCGGGCAGGGCAGCAGTGAGGTCTGAGAGAGACCTGCAGCAAAGCTGTGACTGCTGAGGGGCTGCCAGCACCGCCTGTCCCTGCTCCTGCAGCCACTGTCACCACAGGCTGGGACTGTGACACCCTCCAACACACCAACAGCTCCTCCAGTGCTGACAGAGCCACAGCTCTGACCCTGCCAGTGCCATCCCTCCAGCTGGGTTCTCCTCCTCACCCTTCACAAGCACCACGCTGGGGAATCATCCTGCCCAGAAGAAAAGGGCTCTGCTTAAGGATACAGCATTCCTGAACCACAGAATTCCAGAAAGATTTGGGCTGGAAGTGGCATTAAATCCCATCCAGTGTCACCCCCTGCCATGGCAGGGACACCTGCCACTGTCCCAGGCTGCTCCAAGCCCAGGGTCCAACCTGCTCATCCAGTAAGATACAGAAATAGGGGATGTGGAAACGGGGACAGAGCCAGAGCTGTGGCATGAACAACATTCTGGTCAGCTGGGATGGAAAATCTTCTGAGAGTCAAACAGGGAAGGAACAGAGCTGGGAAAGGAAGGGAAGGGAAGGGAAGGGAAGGGAAGGGAAGGGAAGGGAAGGGAAGGGAAGGGAAGGGAAGGGAAGGGAAGGGAAGGGAAGGGAAGGGAAGGGAAGGGAAGGGAAGGGAAGGGAAGGGAAGGGAAGGGAAGGGAAGGGAAGGGAAGGGAAGGGAAGGGAAGGGAAGGGAAGGGAAGGGAAGGGAAGGGAAGGGAAGGGAAGGGAAGGGAAGGGAAGGGAAGGGAAGGGAAGGGAAGGGAAGGGAAGGGAAGGGAAGGGAAGGGAAGGGAAGGGAAGGGAAGGGAAGGGAAGGGAAGGGAAGGGAAGGGAAGGGAAGGGAAGGGAAGGGAAGGGAAGGGAAGGGAAGGGAAGGGAAGGGAAGGGAAGGGAAGGGAAGGGAAGGGAAGGGAAGGGAAGGGAAGGGAAGGGAAGGGAAGGGAAGGGAAGGGAAGGGAAGGGAAGGGAAGGGAAGGGAAGGGAAGGGAAGGGAAGGGAAGGGAAGGGAAGGGAAGGGAAGGGAAGGGGGGCTGGCATTGACCCCACAGATATCCCAGAGCCCAGGTGTCCCCGCAGCTCCCCTCGAAAGTGCATTCCATTAGACAATACCACGAGTTACTCCCAGAGCTGATCGAACCTCCCGAGGCTGCACGGAGCAGGATTTTACGAGAGCTCCGACACGGCACAAAGCGAGTGGTAACAATTAATTACAGAGGCTGCGGGTGTGTGTGACTCTGTTCGTGCCCTTTCGGGCGCTGCAGATGTGCCATTTGGAGCCGTTTCAGTGATTTGATTTCCCCAGCAGTGTGAACTCCCGGAGCAGCCGAGCCGGGGGTGGGAGCTGTGCTGGGCAGGACCAGCTGTGGGACACGGAGACTCCTCACCGGGACTCAGAGACGTGAGAGGTAAAATTGCAGAGCCTTGACAGAGAAATCAAGGCGAGCTGTGTATTTTGGGAAGGCTCCACTGTGCGGGGTATTACAAAACACCAATCAGTCGTGGCAATCGTGCTCGGGGAGTCTGAGGGAGCAGCCAGACACCGGCGTGTCCTCTGCATGACAATGAAAGCTGAGGCTGCCCTGATTAAAAATAGAGTGAGAAAGGCATAAACAGTGGCAGCAAGGCAGGAAAATGCCGTTTTCCCATGGCATAGCAGGCATGGAAATTCACCGGTGATGGAGGAAAAGAAGGAACAGGACCGGGAGCTGATACAGGGGGAGCTGTACAGGGGGCACAGGGACAGAGGATACAGGGACAGGAGGCTCAGGGACAGGGGGCACAGGACACGCAGATGTGGGGCACCGGCTCCACGCTCCTTCAGAGCCGCCACTTCTCCGCTCCTGCCATTCCCCGCCTGCAGAGCAGCTCTGACTCTTGAATTTAATTGAATTTATGGCGGGTGCAGTGCTAAGCAGTGTCTGCAATTACCCAGGTGGATCTTTCACCCGCGATCGGAGCCGTGCGGAGCCAGCACTGGAATTGTGCCCGAATCCCGGGCTGATCCCAGCACAGCCTGCACGGGAGGAGCCCCAGCTCCCACTCGCCCTGAAACTGCCCCGGTCAGTCTCCGGTAAATCCGTTCCCGTTTGTCACACAGACCCAGGGAGACCTGGCGGGTAAATTTTGGGTGCCACAGCCTGCCCGGGTCACTCGGCGGTGGCTGGGGCGGCACAGGGAGCGCGGCACCGCAAACGCTGCCCGCCCTTGGATCGTCACATCTGCGACTCCAGCTTTAACCATTTGTGGCCAGATACAAAAATCGGCGGAATTACCAGCGGGGAGCCCTCCTGTCCGTGTGCTGCTCTGTGCCCCGGGGCTGCAGCACTCGGCTCTGCCTGAGGGCCCCAGGGCACCAGCATCCTCGGAAAGCTCCTTTGTCCCTGCTCCAAAGCACGGCCGATCGCTGGGAGATGGATCGGGGCGCGATCATTCCAGGACTCTGTGGCTGTTCTCATTAAATACCTGAGGAACAAAGAAATTAAGTTTCATTTTTAACACAAAGTTACCCACTCTGGTATCTGATAATGTTTTTCTCTGAAATGCTCTGTTCTTGCTCGGATGAGGTAACACCATCTCACCGTGGGCAGGAATTTACACCCCGGGAACTTCCCTGCTCAGCCACTCTCATCCTGACCCGGCTGCAGCAGGGGCTCACCTCACAGCTTTGCATAGCCACAGAAACAAAGTAATTAATTAATTCACACATTAATTCCCCATGGCAGGGGATCACTGAGTGCTCTGGGTGAGAAAGGACCTTAAAGCTCATCCCATCCCACCAGGGACGCCTCCCGCTGTCCCAGGCTGCCCCAAAGGATGAACAGATTTGCCCTTATTCCCCCGACACAGAGCACATCTGAAAATCTCCCCAGTTCTGTCTTGGCTCTCTCCCACCCATCTCCGTGGCCATGGGAAGCCTCCCATCGATTCCCAGCTGCCAGACCCCTTCCAAACCAAACCAAACCAAACCAAACCAAACCAAACCAAACCAAACCAAACCAAACCAAACCGAACCGAACCGAACCAAACCAAACCAAACCAAACCAAACCAAACTGAACCAAACCAAACCAAACCAAACCAAACCAACCCAAACCAACCCAAACCAAACCAACCAAACCAAACCAAACCAAACCAAACCAAACCAAACCAAACCAAACCAACCAAACCCAACCAAACCAAACCCAAACCAAACCAAACCAAACCAAACCAACCAAACCAACCAAACCAAACCAAACCAAACCAACTAAACCCAACCCAAACCAAACCAACCCAAACCAACCCAAACCAAACCAAACCAAACCAACCAAACCAAACCAAACCAAACCAACCAAACCAACCTGAACCAACCCAACCCAACCAAACCAAACCAAACCAAACCAAACCAACCCAAACCAAACCAAACCAACCAAACCAAACCAAACCAAACCAACCAAACCCAACCAAACCAACCCAACCCAACCCAACCAAACCAAACCAAACCAAACCAAACCAAACCAAACCAAACCAACTAAACCAAACGAAACCAACCAAACCAAACCAACCAAACCAAACCAACTAAACCAAACCAAACCAACCAAACCAACCAAAACAAACCAAACCAAACCAAACCGAACCAAACCAACCCAAACCAAACCAAACCAAACCAAACCAAACCAAACCAAACCAAACCAAACCAAACCAAACCAAACCAATCAAACCAAACCAACCAAACCAAACCAAACCAACCAAACCAACCAAACCAAACCAAACCAAACCAACCAAACCAAACCAAACCAAACCAACCAAACCAAACCAAACCAAACCGAACCAAACCAAACCAAACCAAACCAAACCAAACCAAACCGAACCAAACCAAACCAAACCAAACCAACCAAACCAAACCAAACCAAACCAAACCAAACCAAACCAAACCAACCAAACCAACCAAACCAAACCAACCAAACCAACCAAACCAAACCAAACCAAACCAAACCAAACCAAACCAACCCAAACCAACCAAACCAAACCAAACCAACCAAACCAACCAAACCAAACCAAACCAACCAAACCAAACCAACCAAACCAAACCAACCAAACCAAACCAAACCAAACCAAACCAACCAAACCAAACCAAACCAACCAAACCAACCAAACCAAACCAAACCAAACCAAACCACACCAAACCACACCAAACCAAACCACCCAAACCAAACCAAACCAAACCAACTGACCAAGGCTTTGTGCAGGAACTGGTTTAGGTTTTATTCTAAAACTTGCTTTTTTCCAGCCCAAGGTGACTCTGTGATTCTACAACAGAAATGGGAAATGCTGCATCTTTACTGCACCCCTGAAGTTTGGGGTTATGACATAATTCCAGTTTAATAAACCTCCAGAAAGATTAGGGAAATAAATGAGTTTTTTGTTTCAATCCTTTTTATCTTCTTGACAATAATTAATGTAATAGTAATAAACCCAGAATGAATCTACCTAACTTTGCTTATATCAGTTTAGTGGGCTCTCTTTTTTCTTGGTAAAGCTCTTCAGTATTTCATTATGAAACATTTAAAATGTAAATGTTTCAAAATTATATATTGATTTTTTTTAAGAAATGGAAATATATTTCTCTGTCTCCTGGACAAGGTTTCACCATTCAGTAAAGTTTGACCAATTCTCTAATGCCTTGCCAACCTCCTATTTTTGTCCTGTTTTATTTTATAGACAAAATTAAATGCATGACCCAAGTTTACCTTTGTGCTTCAGCAAAAAGAAGACAAAATATTATTTTATAGAATATATCTGAGTGCCAGATGACCTCCCACAGCCAGGGGGGACAGTGTTTATTCCCCTGCCGTGTCCTTCCTCTGTCAGGATTTGCGTGACAGCGCCAGGCTCCCCGCTGTGCCCGCGGCTGTGGCAGCGGCTGGAGGCAGCACAGCCACCAGGGATGTGCTGGGTCACCTCCCAGAATGTGCTGGGTCACCTCCCTGAATCTGCTGGGTCACCTCCCAGGGATTGTGCTGGGTCACTTCCCTGAATGTGCTGGGTCACCTCCCAGGAATTGTGCTGGGTTACCTCCCAAAATGTGCTGGGTCACCTCCCAGGGACTGTGCTGGGTCACCTCCCAAAATGTGCTGGGTTACCTCCCAGGGATTGTGCTGGGTCACCTCCCAAAATGTGCTGGTGTGGGTGTCCAGGGTAACTCCCTGGCTCCTTTGGGGATGCAAAAACCCCCATGGCAGACCCCTCTGAGACCCCCAAATGGTGCCCAAGAGCTGCAGGGGCTGAATTTAGCTCCTTGGGAGAATTTGCCAACACTGAGGGAAGAATCACAAAACATGAGAACAAGCAGAGTGTAAATTAGAATATTAGAATGTAGAATAAGTAGGTTTTTGGATTGTTTATATTAAGGGCCATGTGGTCGAGATGGAGGAACCTGGGTGTGGTGGGCTCCTTCTTCCTTCTTCTTCATGTCATCCATGTTAAGGAGGCATCCTGGGAACCACAGATTGGATGGGGAAAGAACTGGACATTGTAAAGAGATTGCATGGCATTGGAAAGAGTTTGTAAACATTGTATAGGTAGTTTTAGGTATAAAAGATTTGGCACAGCCCCCCCGGGGGCAGTTCTGTGATGGTCACCTTGCAGAGCGGACCTGTGTCGGGCTGACTGAAACATTTTGGAAGATAAGATAAATAAATAGCTTTGAAACAACACAAAGTCGTCTCAAGAAGCTTTCGTGCTGGTGGCTCTGAGAGAACCCAGGCTTCTGACCACCTGCATGTCCTCTCTGAGGAGGTCTCACGCCTAAAGAGACCCTCGGGCTGGGACATGCTGTGTCACCTCCCTGAATGTGCTGTGTCACCTCCAGGATTGTGCTGTGTCACCTGCCAGAATGTGCTGTGTCACCTCCTGGAATAGTGCTGTGTCACCTCCTGGGATTGTGCTGTGTCACCTCCAGGATGTGCTGTGTCACCTCCAGGATGTGCTGTGTCACCTCCCAGGACTTTGCTGTGTCATCTCCAGGATTGTGCTGTGTCACCTCCAGGAATTGTGCTGAGTCACGTCCATGATTTGCTGTGTCACCTCCTGGAATTGTGCTGTGTCACCTCCAGGATGTGCTGTGTTACCTCCCAGGACTTTGCTGTGTCATCTCCAGGATTGTGCTGTGTCATCTCCAGGATTGTGCTGTGTCACATCCCGGAGTTGTGCTGTGTCACCTCCAGGATTTGCTGTGTCACCTCCTGGAATTGTGCTGTGTCACCTCCAGGATGTGCTGTGTCACCTACAGGATTGTGCTGTGTCACCTCCCGGGGTTGTGCTGTGTCACCTCCCGGGGTTGTGCTGTGTCACCTCCTCCCACAGCAGCCCAGCTCCTCTCTGGCTGCTGCCCTGGCAGGGGACAGAGGTGCCCGAGGCCCCCCAGAGCTCGGTGCCCAAGGAAGGGGAAGGTTTGGAGCAGGATGTGTCACTCACAGGAGACAAAGGCACGGGGCAGAGGCAGAGCCCCCGGGCTGGAGGCAGGTGAATTTCCTGTGCCATGCTCGTGGCCCAGGTCACAGCTCAGCTGGGGACACGCTGTGCTCCTGCTGAAGTTCCCTGCACTAACCTTTCCAATTCCAGCTGCATTCATTTCAGTCTGCCCTGAATATTTTCTCTGTGGGGTGTGAAGAAAAATGATTATGAAAATTAAGGTAGGGCAGAAAAAAACAGCTTGGGAAGGGCTTGGAGCAACCTGGTCCAGTGTAAGATGCAGGGATGGAGCAAGGTGAGCTTTAAATTCCAACCCAAAACACTCGTGACTGGATTGTATGAAAGAAATGCCAAAGGGTTTGTCCTCTTTGAAAATCCCTGTAAACTAGCCCAAATAAGGCAAAGAGACATAAAACCTACCAGAAACTTAGAGGTGAAGTTAAATATAATTATGAAAGCAACATCTTCCTAATTTCAAACAGCTGGATGCAATGCTGGGTAGGGCACTTGTAAACACAGCCAAAAAGAACAAAGCAAATTCCATCCCTGTAAGTATTTTATTACATTTCCAGTCATGCCCATGGATCCCAAATAACAGGCTGAGGCTCTGGAGCCAGGTCATGGAGACACAATTATTTATTCAGCAAGCAGTGCTCAGCCCACGGACAGGTCTGCGAGGGAATTTAGAATTATACTGCCGTGGTGACTGATCAAAGCAGACTGGGGATCCCATGGGACCAACACAAGTTCCTGGAGGGGAATCCCTGCCCTGAGCTCTGGGTCTCTGCACGGAGCCTCTGCAGGCAAACAGAGTCCAGGGTGTGGAACAGAAGATGTGGAGAGATGTGGAACAGAAGATGTGGAGAGATGTGGAATAGGAGATGTGGATAGGGGTGGAACAGAAGATGTGGAGAGATGTGGAACAGAAGATGTGCAGCCTGAGTGCTGTGACCAGCCAGGTCCTTCCACTGCTGCCCATCCCACATTCCACTGGTGATCACTTCAGTGCATCAATTATTCCTGAGACTCGACAGTTGCTTTGTGCAATCAAATCTTTGCTCAATATCACAGTATCATAGATGATGTAATCACAGACTCCCAAAATCACAGAATTCCAGAGGGATTTGGGTTAGGAGGAACCTTCAGGGTCACCCAGTGCCACCCCTGCCATGGCAGGGACACCTCCCACTGTCCCAGATGCTCCAGTCCCAGTGTCCAGCCTGGCCTTGGGCACTGCCAGGGATCCAGGGGCAGCCACAGCTGTGCCAGGACCTGCCCACCCTCCCAGGGAACAATTCCCAGTTCCCAATATCCCACCCATCCCTGCCCTCTGGCAGTGAAGCCATTCCCTGTGTCCTGTCCCTCCAGAATCTTGTCCAAAGTCCCTCTCCAGCCCTTGCAGGCCCCTTTAGGAATCCTTTCAGTCTGCTCTTGTTCCCTTGGATGTTTTCTTGTCTGTATTTTCTCTGGACAGAACCGAGTGTCACAGGCACGTCCCTGCGCAGACCAAACCAGGGGATCCTGGCCCGGGGTGTTGGTGCCAGGCAGGGTGGGACAGTGCTCCTGCTCTTTGAATACTCTGGGATGTTCAGCATCTCCACACTGCTCCTCATGCAGCTGAGCCCTCCCAGTCCGTCCCTCAGGGCTCTGCCCTGAATCCGAAGCTGCTGCGGGCTGGGAAGGGGATGGCAGAGGTGGGCAGAGCCCGAGCCCTGCCTCAGGCTCTGCCAGGGCAGAGGGTGGGACCGAGGCTCAGGGATCGGCATCTTCCCATTTGGAGAGCTGTGTGGAAAGGCACTGGAGAGCCCAGGGAATTGTACAATTAACAGCGAACTGAATAGCCAACCTCCTTCATATCTCAGTGCCTCATTTGCACAAAAATAGCTGCTCCCTCCCCAGCCAGCACATCTGAAGTGCAGATTAACAGATCCTACATTTCACATTTCCAAAACTCTGTGGCTCTCACCCCTAGGATTTATTAGCTTCAGCTGTGCATCTGCAGCCCCAGAGGAGCTGAAGGTGAGCGGGAGGGCTGAGCCCTGGCAGGATCAGTGGCAAACCAACAAGGTCAGTGCCATCCTCCCGTTTCCATGGCGATGACTGTGCTAACGCAGAGCACGGCAACACCAGATCCCCAGCCCCTCCAGCCCCTCCAGCTCCTTCAGCCCCTCCAGCCCCTCCAGCCCCTCCAGCCCCTCCAGCCCCTCCAGCTCCTCCAGCCCCTGCAGCTCCTCCAGCTCCTGCAGCTCCTCCAGCCTCTCCAGCCCCTCCAGCCCCTCCAGCTCCTCCAACCCCTGCAGCTCCTCCAGCCCCTCCAGCCCCTTCAGCCCCTCCAGCCTCTCCATCTCCTCCAGCCCCTCCAGCCCCTCCAGCTCTTCCAGCCCCTCCAGCCCCTCCAGCTCCTCCAGCCCCTCCAGCCCCTCCAGCCCCTCCAGCTCCTCCAGCCCCTCCAGCTCTTCCAGCCCCTCCAGCCCCTCCAGCTCGGCTCCTGCTTTGTCAGCCTCCCCTGGAAGGGGCTGGGATAAAAGAGAGCCCACAGCAAACGTGGGAGGGCTGTGCTGCACCCCTGCCCCCAGCAAGGGGAATTTTCAACACAGGTTTCCTCCCCAGGGCTGTGGCTGTTGGGAAGGCTCAGCCTTGGTGGAGGCTGCACTTGGCTGCCCAAATCCTGTCCCAGATCATAAGGGTTTTTTATTCTGTTCATCAGGATGGATTTTCTCCACTGCAGGATTTCTCCTGCTCAGTTATGAGCACATATCCATGCTGGGAGAAACGTGGCCAGTGGGTGAGAAAGCGTTTTTTGGTGCAGGAAAAGGAGCAGCTCTGGTACCCAAACCTTCCAGGAGAGGATGATGCTGTGGCACAGCCCGAGCAGCCTCTCTCTGCAGAACCCAGCGAGGGGATTGGCAGAGGGGCTGGGATGGCTCTGCTCCGCTGAGCAGGGATACCAATTCCCAAAGAAAGGTGAGAGTTTCTCACAAAAAAAAAAAAAAAAAAAAAAAAAAATCCTCCTTGTGTCTGAAAATAGAAGCTTTCCAAACCTCAGCTCTTTGCTCTTTGGAAGGAAAGCCAGCTCCGGTGGGTGCACCAAGGTTCAGGAGTTTGAACTGCTCATGGAACAAGGTTTCTGGCTTTCATTAAATAATCCAGAAACTCAGCATTGCAATGAAGTGTTTTCACCAAGCAGAACTGTTTCCTAGTTCATTGGGAACTATGGAATTATTGCAGAGTGGGATGGGCAGTGTGGGATGCACAGTGTGGGATGGGCAGTGTGGGATGGGCAGTGTGGGATGGGCGGTGTGCCAGTCCCTGCCTGAGCAGCTCCAACATCCCCAGTCTGCAGCAGGAAAAGCTCCCAGCTCAACTCTGTGCCTGTGCCATGCCCAGCTCTGGCAGTTTGGTGTGTGCCCAGCTCTGTGCCTGTGCCATGCCCAGCTCTGTGCCATGCCCAGCTCTGGCAGTTTGGTGTGTGCCCAGCTCAGTGCCTGTGCCATGCCCAGCTCTGGCAGTTTGGTGTGTGCCCAGCTCGATCCTTCAGCCCAAATGATTGTAGAACTGTTCTGGGTGAGGCTGGACAGGGCTGGCAGGATCCTGGTCCCTGCCCATGGAAAGGGGGACATTGAGAAGAGTTTTAAGGTCTCTTCCCACCCAAACCATTCTGTGACCAGACACAGCCCAGCATTTTCTTGTGCATAGAATATGACACTCCAACAAAAATTGGGCAATGTTTGCAAATTATTTACCTGGAAAGGAAAGAAACAGTCCTAGAATACTGAGTGCCTTGTAGAGGTTCCTTCTGAAGGGACTCTGGAGGGAACAGCTGAAGGGATTGGGGGTGAGGAGCAGTTCCCAGGCACCCAAACACGTCAGTTATGAGCACTGTCTGCAGCCTGGATGGAGACATGTAAAATGGATATGTCATTGTGGTGCATTATATTATCATATTTTAAAGCCAGCCTCGGCTGTAAGGAGCTCTGAGGTGTTTTCTAGAGTGATGAAGTATTTAATAAAAGTGAGACAAAGAGTCGCTGGAGACCTCGGTGGCTCGTGTGCCCTTTGAAACACATTACTGGCCCAAAAGATATTAGCTTAATCCTCTCTTCTGGTTAAACTGTGATTCATGGTCTGGAGGAGAGCGACTTCAGTATCTGCAAAACCCTTTTAGTTCCATTTGGCATATCTGGATAACATTTCACACAATCCCTGTTCCCCCAGTGCAGCAAAGGAGAAAGATAATGAAGGATCCATTGTCTGACAAGGATATTCCATCCCATGAAGGGGACAGTGAGGAACCTGCAGACTTTGGGGTGGCTCCAAAGACACACTGGGGTGAGTCCAGAGTTTGATGGCATCTGTGAGATCTCCATGGCTTTGCCCTCCTCAAATTCCTTTGGATTCTCTGAGTCCTCTCCGCTCACCCCATGCCCAAGCACGTCCTTGGGAGATTCTGTTCCAAGGCAAAGGGATGATTGCAGTGGCATCCCCAGCACCAGGACCCTCAGAGCCCCTCAGAGCCCCCAGGAGAGGCTGCAGGGCACGGCACGATCCTCCTGCTGCTCCTGCCCTCTCATCCCCTGTCCTGCACCAGGGTCATTCATTCCCTGCACCAGGGGCTTCTCCTGGATGCTCTGTCCCCTCTCATTCTCCTCTCCTGGCTGCTCCTGCCCTCCCATCCTCTCTCCTGCACCAGGGATATTCCCTCAGAACCAGCCCAGAGGCTTCTCCTGCTGCTCCTGCCCTCTCATCCCCTGTCCTGCAATGGGGACAATCCCTGCCCCAGCTCAGGGATTTCTCCTGGCTGCCCCCTTCCGTCTCCATCCCCCTGTCCTGCAGCAGGGTCATTCCCTGCATCAGCCCAGGGGTTTCTCCTGCTGTTCCTGCCCTCCCATCCCCTCTCCTGCAATGGGGACAATCCCTGCCCCAGCCCAGGGGTTTCCCCTGGCTCTCACCAAACCAGCCTGAGCTGTCAGACCACAGCATCCCTGCTGGATAAGGAGCTCCACAGCCCCAGGATTAAATGGAATTAAACCCGGGGCCAGGCTGGGTGCCCAGCCCAGTGACCAGCCTTGGGCTGGGGCACCCCAACCTTGGCACTGCCCTCGGGCACAGGTGACATTTCTCATCTCTGTTCCAGTGCAAAAATATCCTTTTCCCTTTCTCTGCTCCCATTGTTGGCACGACAGCCACTAATGACCCTTTCCTCTCAAAAATATAATATAACTGTGAGCAGCCAGCACTGAATCCACCTAACCTGTATTTAACTGGAGTTCAGGGTTCCTTGCCAGACCTGCTGAATTTTCCCTGAGCATCCCACCTCCCTCAGCACAAGTCACCAGCTCAGAGCAATTAACCTTTTTCTTTCCCTCTGTAATGCCTGAGTTTCAGCTTATTTTATTTTCAAAAGAAATTATATTCTCTGAATATGCAACAATCCTATAATTAAAATAATTTGCCCTTGTGGCACAGGGGTTGCATAATTGGCAGGGAAGGATACTTGATATTTTAATAACTGTGAGGCATGTGAGAAATTTTTCTCACCTTCAGCTGCCTGAGAACAGGAGCTGCTGTGTTTTACAGCCTCACAATCCTCATCAGTCCTTCTGACGAGTCATTTGCCCAGAACTTTATTTTCCAAATGAGCCAGTATCTCACTGAAATAAGCTGAACTCAATTGCAAAGAAAATCAGTAATTTCCTACAGTACCTTACTAAGAAGTTCATCATGCTTGCTCCACTGCTACACACAATGGTAAAGCACCAAAAAAAAGTGAAGATGAGATAAAAGAGCCAAGCCTGGAAGTGGAAGGAGTGCTTGCTGTGTGCCTCCAGGAACGTCCCAGGGCCGGGCTCCCTCCTTCTCTGGCAGGAGCAACACCTAAAATCCAGCAATTGCCTTTTCTGTCCTCTTTGGAAAGTTCTGTGTCAGAGCATCCCAAGTCAGATCTGCAACTGCCGCGGCTTTCAATCATTTAGGATTAAATTTAGGATTAAATTTTTAGGGTCACCAGGTGGTTTGGGTTGGGAGGGACCCTAGAGCTCACCCAGTGCCACCCCTGCCCTGGCAGGGACACCTCCACTGCCCCAGGTGCTCCATCCCACCTGCCCTGGGGCACTGACAGGGATGAGGGCAAAAGAATTTGCAAAAACAGCCATAAAATGAAAAATAACAAAAATTTGAAATGTTTTCCAAACCAAAGGGGGGAATGATGTTAGAGACTGTTGCTGCACCTGCTCTGCATTCTGCCACCCCTAAGCCAGGACAGCTGCCTCTCAAACAGGAAATATTAGTGCATCCTTCTCCTTAGGAATTGAGAAGTGTTGTTTTTAATGAGAAGTGTAAAACTGGAAAAGGAAGCAGCACAGAAATTAAAATTATTGTTTCTTAAGTCTTGTTTTCTTTTTGCTATGGACCATTCACGGGTGAAATAGCAGAGTGATGATGAAGTGAAAGTTGCTTCTACATTTCATTTTATGTGTGTGCTGTGAAAAGAGAAGCCATTATTACCCTACACCAACACATCCCAGACCAGAATGCAGGATAAGGAGGTTGGGGTGTGGGATGTCAGTCTGTGATGGTTCAAGGGATGAGGAGTGTTTTGCACTGCAGTAAAGAATCACATTGGATTCTCTGTATCTTCATTTTCTCTGCAAAGATAACAGAGAATAAACAGCTCTAAGGTAAACACAGAGAAATCAATGGCACACACATCTGCTGCTGCAATGTACAATGGGTGGCACGTTTTTAATGGTGCTACTTCAGAAAATGACATCATGAAAATGCACACAACATCTCTTAGAGCTGCTGTCACTGCTGGCTCCAGCCAAAACCACAGATCTTAGTCCTGCAGCCTCCTCCCCACGGTTTGGGCTCAGGTTCAGCATCTCCAGGGAGGCAAAGCCCAGCTCTGCACAGGCTCAGGATTCAGAGCCCAGGGCAGTCCCAGGTCTGAGCTGATCCTTCCTGTAGAACCCCAGAGTCCCAGACTGGTTTGGGTTGGAGGGACCCCAAATCCTCCCCAGAACCCCCCCTGCCATGGCAGGGACACCTCCCACTGTCCCCGTGTCCAGCCTGGCCTTGGGCACTGCCAGGGATCCAGGGGCAGCCACAGCTGCTCTGGCAATCCCAGCCCAGCCAGGAATTCCCAATTCCCACCATCCCATCCATCTCTGCCCCTGGCAGTGTCCCATTCCCTGTGTCCTGTCCCTCCATCCCTTGTTCTGGTAACAAAGCCACGAGGTTCCCCCAAACCTCCTTTTGGAGCTGCCTGGAGCAGGGGGAGCATTTCAAGGTGTCACTTTGTTGAGGGCAGGGGCTCTGGGGGTGCAGGGGGATTAGGGGGGCAGAGGGATTTGGGGGTTGAGCTCAGCCATGGCCAGGCTCCCTTTGTCTCCACATCCCTGCAGGTGTGAGCACAGCACCTGCCCAGGTGCTGGGAGCAGAGAGCACCATGATTTCCTCCATTTCTGTTCAGAAGGGCCTGGCACATCCTGGTCCTCACTGAGAGAGAGCCACAGCACAGATCCTTGATACACAAGGGTGTGTATTGACACTTGACACACAATAGGCACTTAGTGATAAAATCACAGAATGCATTATAATCTTCTTGATTCATTCATATGCTCTCAGGATTCATCCAGCACAGGCAGCAGGGAAGGCAATGTCCTTTATCTAATCACTTTGGTCAGAAGTACAGGGTTTCTGAGAAAAAGAAGGAGCCAAATCAATTTTGTTGGTAAATTTGGCAAACCCGGTTTTAATTTTAGTTAAAATTTGAAGCACATAATATAAAACTAAATAAAAGGAACGATAATAATTCCATCCACCATGGCTGCTGCACCACTGAGAGATGTGAAATGCAGAGCTGGGACAGAACCCTTTGGAAACTCCAGCATCAGCTTCTTTTTTCCTTTCTGGCTCTGGCTCCTGAGGCTGCTGCTGTTTCAAGTTCCCTGTGCAGTCAGTGCCATCCAGCAATCAATGAAGGCTTGTTCCACACCAGCCCTGCTCCTCATTCCTACAATCAATTGAAGCTGTCAGGAAGGCACCAGATGCTGCTGCATTTCTCCCTATATAATATTAGAAAGAGAAAAAACATCCAGCACAGGGTGTGTGGGGAGCCTGACTTAAGTGTAATTAAAATTAAAGAGCCTCAGTCCCCTGAGAGTGCAAGTATTGACAAATCTTTCACTTGCTCATTTACAGCCCCGTGTTTGTGTGCTGCCAACTCTTTCAAAAACAAGCAAACAAGGGAGAAACAAGAAATGAAAAGATATTAAAATTCAAATAGGACAATGCCCTGCAGATTTCATTGTGTCCTTACACTGTGAGACAGATGCTGGCTGGGATGGGAACTGTGCTGGGGCAGATGTTAAATCTTTCACAGGTTGCTCTCTTTCTCTTCTCATCCTTTCCCTTTGCAGAGATGCATTAATAGAAGATGGAAAGCAAAATATGCAAATGAAGGGCAGTTCTGCACCTTCAAGGGAGCAAAGGAATGCAAGATGAGGTCACAGACAAATATTTGGATGGACAAAAATTTGATACATTTAAAAATCTATTTCTGTGGCAGAATTATTGCAGTGTTGAGTTCTCCCTATGTGTATAGAAGAAGGAAATATACAGCCCACAGGTATTGAAATATACATACATATATATATATATATATGTATGTATGTATGTATGTATGTATGTATGTATTAGTATTTTAGACTTCTGGTCCAGGACTTTATCCCATCACTGGTGCCAGGAAGGCTGAGGGAGTAATAGGAGCAGTAAGACCAGGGAGATTTGGGTTTCAAAATACATCTACAGGCAGCAAATTTTGGCCAAGGGAAAGAGAGAGCTCACAGCTGAGTGTTTGCTCTGCAGAGCTCAGCCCCTGTCCAGGCACCAGGAATAAAGTGCAGGGACAGGGAAAGCACAAACCCCTCTGCTTCCCAAGCAGGAAAGTGATGCAAGATCCAGGACAGGGTCTGGCCAAAGCCCTGGGAATGTCACTTCATAAACAGAAGCAACCAATTGGGGGAAAACACACTCAAAAAAAACCAAACCAAACCAAAAACCAAAGAGTGAGGCTCCTCAGCTCAGTATTCAGATAAAATTTTGTGTGCTCTCTGTCCTGGCTGCAAGTAGTGCCAGAGGGGGTTTGCTTTGCACATGGGGTAAAATTCCTTCCCAAAGGATTGCCCAGCCCTGGCAGGGCTGCAGTTCCCATCCCCAGAGGGATTTAAAGCCCTGGGGATGTGGCCCCTGGACACAGGGGGCAGTGCTGGGGGAATGCTGGCACTGGATGTGCTTCCAGGGCTTTCCCAAACAAATGACAGTGATTCAGTTTGGGGCTCTCCCCACCAGGGCATCCAGGAGCAGCTCAGAGCTGTGCAGCAGCCCCTGGTCCCTGCAGCAAGCACACACCTCCTGTTCATGGCCTGTTATTCCCATTTCATGAGCTGCTGCCTCCTGACAAATGGAGATAAATAAATGAAGCTGTTGCACACCCACACCTGATGAGCTGTAATTCAGCTGAAAATCTGCCTTTCCACATGAGAGGGGCTAAGGCAAAGGAGCAGCAGCAGGTGGACATTGCAGCCCTGTTGGCTTTTCCATTTTTCAAATCAGGACGTGGGGTTTGGAATTAGAAAGGAAGATGAGTAATGGTGAGCTGGAAGTGTGAATCTGATAAATTCCCTCCCCTCGTGGTGATACCCATCACCTCAGGGAAGGCAGGAGCTGCTGTGAATGACACTTTACAAATCCTCATGGCAGCAGCATCCCCTTTCTGCCATACAGATGATGGATAAATATTTCCTGGTGGTCTGGCACTGACCTGGGGGCACGTGTGGCTTGCAAACCACTTCTGCTGCCTGATCTTTGTCTCCTGCAGCCACTGAGGGATGGAGAGGAGCCTCCCTCAGGGAGAGAGGCCGTGCCACGGGCTGCATCCTGATCAGGCTGAGCCCTGCAGGGGCCAGAGCACCCCAAAAACAGGGCAAGATCTGCCTGGCAGCCTGAGAGCAGCCAGAGCACCCAGAGCCAGGACACACCTGAGAGCAGCCAGGGCCAGGACACACCTGAGAGCAGCCAGAGCATCCTGAGCCCAACCCACACCTGAGAGCAGCCAGAGCACCCTGAGCCAGGACACACCTGAGAGCAGCCAGAGCCAGGACACACCTGAGAGCAGCCAGAGCATCCTGAGCCAGGACACACCTGAGAGCAGCCAGAGCATCCTGAGCCAGGACACACCTGAGAGCAGCCAGAGCATCCTGAGCCAGGACACACCTGAGAGCAGCCAGAGCACCCTGAGCCAGGACACACCTGAGAGCAGCCAGAGCCAGGACACACCTGAGAGCAGCCAGAGCATCCTGAGCCAGGACACACCTGAGAGCAGCCAGAGCAGCCAGAGCCAGGACACACCTGAGAGCAGCCAGAGCCAGGACACACCTGAGAGCAGCCAGAGCATCCTGAGCCCAACCCATACCTGAGAGCAGCCAGAGCATCCTGAGCCAGGACACACCTGAGAGCAGCCAGAGCATCCTGAGCCAGGACACACCTGAGAGCAGCCAGAGCATCCTGAGCCAGGACACACCTGAGAACAGCCAGAGCCAGGACACACCTGAGAGCAGCCAGAACAGCCAGAGCCAGGACACACCTGAGAGCAGCCAGAGCATCCTGAGCCAGGACACACCTGAGAGCAGCCAGAGCATCCTGAGCCAGGACACACCTGAGAGCAGCCAGAGCAGCCAGAGCCAGGACACACCTGAGAGCAGCCAGAGCATCCTGAGCCAGGACACACCTGAGAGCAGCCAGAGCATCCTGAGCCAGGATACACCTGAGAGCAGCCAGAGCACCCTGAGCCAGGACACACCTGAGAGCAGCCAGAGCATCCTGAGCCAGAACACACCCTGTGCCAGGCAGGGGCTGCTACCCCGGGAATGTCACCCCGGGAAGCACAGGAGAAAGGGACACTGCTCACCTGAGGGACAGAGCACTGCTCAACTGAGGGACAGAGCCCTGCTCACCTGGCTGGGCTCATCCCCTGGGCTCTGGGAGGAGATTTCAGACTCCCCATGGGATCCATTCCCGATCTCCAGCTGGCTCAGGCCCTTCCAGTGCATCCACAGTCTCGGAAACGCTCCTGGCTCCGGGCCCTTCCTGCAGCCTGGGCAGGGCTCGGGCCAGGACAGGCACCAGGGGCCCGAGGTCCCTTCCCCCCGGACTCCACCACTCCATGACCCTGTGAAGAGACTCTTTGGTGCCCAGCTGCTCCTTGGCACAGTGCCAGCCACAAAATCAGCCAAATAAACCTTAAAGGTGTTGCTAGTGGGAAAAAAACGAGGTTCTGCAAAGAAGAGGTGGTTCTGAGGCATTTCGTAGGGAACACAGGGCACCCAGAACCCAGGGAGGGGCACCCAGCCCCACAGGACAAACACCCAGCCTCCAGGAGGAACACCCATGTCCCAGGAGGGGTGCAGGTGGTCACTCCCAGAGAGGGGTCACTCCCAGGATGGGGTACAGGTGGTCACTCCAATGGACCAGTGGAGAGTTAAGGGTCACTAACAATTAACCCTTCACGCTCCCGGGCAGCAGCCCCCGCCTCTGGCACGGCTGTCGCGCCGATCCGGGCGGGTTTTCTCCCTCCAGAGCAGATTTCCTCCGCGGGCCGCTCCCTCCCCTGCAATGCAGCGCTCGCACCTGTGAGCGATGGGGCGCGGGCAGCCGGGCCCCGCAAATCCCGTCGGTTCCGCACAGCCCGGGCTCCAGGGCCGAGCGGGGCAGGGATGGAGCCTGACCCGCGCAGGGTGTCCCTGTCCCACCCGGGCCCCCGGGAGCACGGCCCGGCTCGGGGCTCTGTCCCCGCCCGCTGCCACCCGGGCTCCAGCACAGACGGTGGCCCTGTGTCCCGAGCAGGGCTGGGGCTCGGTGCCCTCCCCACGCCTGTCCCACTGCACTGTCCCGTGGGGACCCTGGGGTGTGACCCTGCTCTGGGGTGCCAGGGAGGGACCCCGTGGGGACCCTGGGATGTCACCCTGCTCTCTGGGTGCCGGGGGGGGTCCCTGGGGTGTGACCCTGCTCTGGGGTGCCAGGGGGGGTCCCTGGGGTGTGACCCTGCTCTGGGGTGCCAGGGAGGGACCCCGTGGAGATCCTGGGATGTCACCCTCCCGGGGTGCCAGGGGACCCTGGGGTGTCACCCTTCTCTCGGGGTGCCAGGGGGGACCCTGGGGTGTGACCCTGCTCTGGGGTGCCAGGGGGGGTCCCTGGGGTGTGACCCTGCTCTCGGGGTTCCAGGGAGGGACCCTGGGGTGTCACCCTGCTCTCGGGGTGCCAGGGGGGATCCCTGGGGTGTCACCCTGCTCTCGGGGTGCCAGGGAGGGTCCCTGGGGTGTGACCCTGCTCTGGGGTGCCAGGGAGGGACCCTGGGGTGTGACCCTGCTCTCGGGGTTCCAGGGAGGGACCCTGGGGTGTCACCCTGCTCTCGGGGTGCCAGGGGGGTCCCTGGGGTGTCACCCTGCTCTGGGGTGCCAGTGGGGATCCCTGGGGTGTGACCCTGCTCTGGGGTGCCAGGGGGGGTCCCTGGGGTTTCACCCTGCTCTGGGGTGCCAGGGAGGGACCCTGGGGTGTGACCCTGCTCTGGGGGTGCCAGGGGGGATCCCTGGGGTGTCACCCTGCTCTCGGGGTGCCAGGGAGGGACCCTGGGGTGTCACCCTTCTCTCGGGGTGCCAGGGGGGGTCCCTGGGGTTTCACCCTGCTCTGGGGGTGCCAGGGGGGTCCCTGGGGTGTCACCCTGCTCTGGGGTGCCGGGGGGGTCCCTGGGGTGTCACCCTGCTCTCGGGGTGCCAGGGGGGTCCCAGCCCCATCAGGACCCCAGCAGTGCTACAGACCAGGGCTCCTGGGGACATTTGTGCTCCAGTTAACCCAGGCCAGCTTTGTCCAGCCGTGGATCAGGCACAGCAGCAGGGCCTGCCAAAGGAACAGGCTCACCCCAGCCCCCTTTCCCTGGTGCAGCAATCACCAGCAGGTCCCGAGCTGCCATTTAACTCCTGTCACTTGGTTTTTGTTCAATTCCCACAAAAACCATTACTGGAATAACAAAAGCATTTGCTAAGCAGAGCTCAACTTTTTTTTTTTTTTTGGAAAAAAGCTCAGCAACAGAACTGGTGAGCAAATTGCTTTGTGATTTCCCTGAGGATCCACCACTCTCATCACTGTCCCTTTCACCCAGGCCCAGTCTGGCTGCCCCACAGGCTGGGGGGCACTGGCTGGGCACGGGGGGCTCGTGCAGCTCCTCAGACCAGGCTCAGCTCTGCCCCGGCTCCTCAGCCTCCCCTCACACAGCCTGGCCTTGCCATGGAGCCGTGATCAGGAACATCTCCCTGTTAATTTTCCGGGTTTATGGAGTCAGCTGTCACAGAGCAGCAGCTCCTCATCTCTGAAGGAGCACGGCATGCATGCGGAATGACGGCAGGAGCGCGTACCCTCAGGACATATTATTTTCTTAACTAAAATTCAAGTGCATACTTATTACCCAAATCCTTGTCTCAGAAACGGCTCTGCCTTCACATGATGGAATTACAAACCACCAGACAGTTTTTAGGACTTGTATGCAAAACTGCTTTTTAGCATGGCTTTTGTAGTTGTCTTATTTATCTAATCTCCATGAGTCATAATTCCTTCAGGATCACTTTCTTCTTTCTACATTTCATCTCACCAAAACAAATTAAAAAATCAAAAAGCAGTGTTAAAAACAAAAGGCGGCTCCTGCTCCAGCCCAGAGTGGATGCAGTGCTGCACATAATTTGGATTTTTTGCACCATTTCTAACAGGAACAGACACCCACAGTACCTATGCAGGGAGTCCCCAGACAAACAACCCGGGCACAGCATCTCCCTGGGAAAGCAGCAACATGGAAAGGTTAAAAAAGAGGAGCCAGGGGAGGTGGAGCCCCCATCCCTGAGGGGTTTAACAGCCTGTGGAGGTGGCACTTGGTGTCCCTCGGGGGTCTCCCCTGGGGACAGATTTACCAGCCCAGCTGGGTGAGAGTGTGGCTGTAAATTGATAAAGGGATGGCAATGGTCTGCCAGGGTGTCCTTTAATCCAGAGGCACCATCCAAACCAATGTTATCCAAGGACAGGCAGTGACCACAGACAGGTCAGGGATTGGGTCCCAACACACAGGGAACACCCGAGGGCAAGGGGCCAATCCCAAAGGACTGAGCTTTTATGGCAAAGGCTCAGACCAAGCAGGACTCAGGGCTAGGACTGGAATTTACTTTGGAATTGCTAATTAACATCCTCACAGTGCCAGGTTTGCCAGGACTCAGGGCTAGGACTGGAATTTACTTTGGAATTGCTAATTAACATGGTCACAGTGCCCGGTTTGCCAGGGCTCGTGTCTCCTGTTCCAGTTGGTTCAGTTGTCACAGCTGGGACAGGGGACAGTGTGGCCCTGGCAGGCAGGGCAGGGTTGGGCTCCAGGGCACAGAGGGCGTTTCCAGCCCGGTGATTCCGTGATTCTCTCCCACCAGCGGGTTCCCAGCGCTCCCCAGGGTGTCCCAGCCTGGTCTGGCAGTGCCAGCCCCTCTGCCCTCCCTGCTGCAGTGCCAGCTGTGCCAGGACAGGGCTCAGGGACAGCCTGAGCCTGGCTCGTTTCCAGCTGCACTCTGTGCAGCACATCCTCCATCCTGAGTGAGTGAACCCAGGACAGAGTGCTGTGTGACTCGTGAGTGCAGAGCAGTGACAGGAACCAGCCTGGGCACGACTGGGAATGTTTCAGCTCTGAGAAATTCATATTACCAAAGCATAGAAATCTGAGATTTAAACAGTTTTCATCTCTGGAGAAATATTTCCTTTCCATTACTGTCACTTCACAGCAGAACACTGAACCTGGTACTGCTCTGATTGGCCAGAGCACCTACAAAATGTATTAACAGTGATCTTGCAAAGTGTTCCATCAGGATGGGACACAGACAGCTGAGCCATAAATTTCTGTGAGGAAAAGCCACTGGAACTTGGTATCTTCCACATCTGCCCATCACTTTGCTTTTGCAGACCGAGCTGGGACAGGTGATAAAGTGCAGCTAAGGTGTTTCTGTGCCAAGCCCGTTTTTGTATTTCAGTCACAGCAGAGCAGAGTTTCCACAGCCTGGGGCTGGAGTGGGCCAGGAGCAGGGGCAGCTCCTGAACCTGCTCTGTCGTGGGGCCAGCAGCAGCACAGGACATGAGCCCAGCCCAGAGCTCCACACTGAAATGTCCATCAGCAGGAAAGGTGGACAAAAGAAAAAGGACAAGTGGGTCTGAGTACAGGTGCACCCAAAGCTGGGAAGGGGAATTGCCATGGAGCCTGGGGCCAGGGATCACCAGGGAGCTGCTCTCACCAAGCTGCTTCCTTTTTTATTGGAAACCTTCAGACTTCAGAGGAATGAACAAGGAGAAAATTTGGGTGAAAAAGCCGAAGGAGTGTATGTTCAATACACAGAACCAGAGGAGTGACCACGTGGAGAAAGGAGCAGGCCAGAAGAGAGCAGACTTGCTTCTGCCACTGCACCCAGCACAAGGAGCATGATCCCTATCAGATGAATTAATCCATTTTTAATGAGCAGGCTGATGCAGCTGAACTGCAGCCCCAGGTGAGACACCCCTCAGCCCCTCAGTGCCAGCTGGCTCCTGGGGCTGCTCCTGCAGCAGTCAGTGGCTGTGGTGCTGCAGGGGAGGCTCTCAGGATCCTGCTGGGATCTGGGGCGGGCACAGCTGGCTGTGGATGGTGCCCCCCTGCCCTCCCTGGCAGAGCTCTGCCCAGCCTGGGGCACCCAGCTCTCAGCACCCAGGGGTCTGGGGCCCTGGCTCCAGCACAGGGCTGCCCTGGGCACAGCCAGCTGTGGCACAGCCCAGCATCAGCAGGGCAGCAGCTGCTGCCAGGCTGTGTGAGCAGGTGGCACTGCCAGGGCCCTGCCCTGCCTCGGCAGCTCTGCACAGCCACGGCTGACAGTGACATAATTGGTGTCACCCCTTTATCAGTGTCACACCCTGTATCAGTGCCACCCCCTCCATCAGTGTCACACCCTGTATCAGTGTCACACCCTGTATCAGTGCCACCCCCTCCATCAGTGTCACTCCTTTACCAGTGTCACCCCCTCCATTGGTGTCACCCCTCCATCAGTGTCACCCCTCTGTCAGTGTCACACCCTGTATCAGTGCCACCCCCTCCATCAGTGTCACACCCTGTATCAGTGTCACACCCTGTATCAGTGCCACCCCCTCCATCAGTGTCACTCCTTTACCAGTGTCACCCCCTCCATTGGTGTCACCCCTCCATCAGTGTCACCCCTCTGTCAGTGTCACCCTTCTATCAGTGTCACCCCTTTATCAGTGCCACCCCCTCCATCAGTGTCACCCCTCTATCAGTGTCACCCCTTCCATCAATGTCACCACTGTATCAGTGTCACCCCCTCTATTAGTGTCACCCCTTTATCAGTGTCACCCTTCTATCAGTGTCACCCCTCCATCAGTGTCACCCCTCTGTCAGTGTCAGCCCTCCATCAGTGTCACCCCTTTATCAGTGTCACCCTTCTATCAGTTTCACACCCTGTATCAGTGTCACCCCTCCATTGGTGTCACCCCTCTGTTAGTGTCACCCCTTCCATCAATGTCACTCCTCTATCAATGTCACACTATCAGTGTCACCCCCTTTATCAGTGTCACACCCTGTATCAGTGTCACCCCTCTGTCAGTGTCACCCTTCCATCAGTGACACTCCTCTATCTGTGTCACCCCTCCATCAGTGTCACCCCTCCATCAGTGTCACCCCTCTGTCAGTGTCACCCCTTCCATCAATGTCACCCCTCCATCAGTGCCACCCCTCAGGAGCCCTGCAGGAGTCACCTGCTGCAGCACATCCCTGTGACCTCTGAGCACCAAAACAAACCCAGCTGACCCAGCAGGCAAGGACAGGGCAGGGATTAGTTCCACATCACAATGACGTTTATCCAGCCCTGGAAAATTGCTGATAATTCAAATTGATTCTGTGGCCTGGGTGCAGTGAGTGGAAACATCCAACCCAGAGATTGTGGGCTGAAATTGCCAACACAGCTGAGCTGAGCCGAGCTGAGCTGAGCTGGGGATGCTCAGGACCAACCTGGTCATTCCTGTTGTGTTGCACCACCCCACAGGGTTTGCATTTTTTTGTCTTTGACATTCAGTATTTCCTGCATGTCCTCTGCCAGAGCTGCTCCAGGTGACCATTCCTGACCCTGGGACAGGGGTGAGGTGAGTCCCTCACACCATCCACGCTGGCAGCGTGTGTCTGGAGGGGAATGCCTGACCCCAAACCCTGTAGTGGGCACAGAGGGATGCAGTGCCTGGCATTTGGGGTTTTCTGGAGGTTTGACACTCCACTCTGAGAGGGAGCTGTGGGAAGGAGCTGTGGGTGCTGAGGGCAGAGTGGGCAGTGATCAGGGTGTCCTGGCCCACCACTGCCACAGGGACACAGGAGCTGGACAGGAGGAAGTTCTGCTGGGCACAGGGCTGTGCTGTAGGGGAGAGGAGAAGAACATTGAGCAGTAAAGCTAAAGGCAGGGAGGAATGGGAGAGGAAGGGGAAGGAAGAGCCTTCAGCCCTGAGCAGCCCCAGCTGTGACCCCAGGGCTGTGTCCCCAGAGCCAGCGAGCTCCAGGGGGAACCCTCTGCCCCAGCCAGACCCACCTTCTGCTTGGTGTCCCTCCATCCTCTGAGGGCTGCTCATGGCTGGGGTGGGATTGAGCAGGACATGGTGCCCTGGACCCAGCGCTGCAGGATGAGCCCAGGACAGGCTGTGAGTGCTGCCAGGTGGGGCTGGCACTGAAAAGGAACATTGGGCTGCACTTTGGGGTACCCTGCACGAAGCTCCAAACCCACAGGGCCTGCCTTGCTGACAAGTTCCCTTCAGGCACTTTGCCCTTCAGACACACCTTCACCCCCAAAATTACCTGCTCAGACCATGGGTGGGTTGTGCAGGGCCCTGGGATGCTCTGGGGAGCCCCGAGGAGCCCCTGACCCTCCCCAGGGTGGGCCCTTCCCATGCCAGGACCCTCGCAGGGGTGCACATCCCCCAAGCCCTGGGGCTGAAAGCCTTCCAAAGGACACTTACCCCTGGGGCTGGAGTCCTGTCCAAGCCTGATCTCTACACAAGGAACACGTGTCTGTGATTTATCTACACAGCCTGGCTTCTCCAGGCTACAGTTTTTAATCAGAGCTATTTGCATTACATAACATCTTTTACTTCAGCTTGCATTTTGGTTTAATTAGCTCTTTGTTAAATACATCAATGGCGATTCTACCCTGCCAAGCAATTCCAGATTAATTGCATTTGTTAAATCTTTTTCTTTTTCTTGTTTCTCATTTTCCCTGTGTTCCAAAGAGGCAGCACATTAGGAAATTAATGGCATTTTCAAATCATTACATTGTACAAACTCATGGGCATATTTCAGATAATACACCCGAATATTCCCAGCTCTGTGTGCTCCTCTCCAGCCCAGGAGGGTGGAAGTCTGGCTGTGCCTTACACGGGCTGTAGCTGCTGGTGACCTTATTCCTGCTGTGGCCCTGGAAGGGAACTGTCCAGGAAAACAGGGAAACAGGGACACCAACCCAGGGCAGATCTTCCCTCTCCTGGTTTTGCTGTTTGTCAACCTGACAGGGTGGAATTCAACATCCATGGTGAGATAAATACACAGACACAGACACAGACACAGACAGACAGACAGAGAGACACAGACAGACACACACACACACACACAGACACAAACAGACACACAGACAGACACAGACAGACACACACACACACACACACACACAGACACACACACACACACACACACACACACACTCATACACACAGACACACACACACACAGAGTCACACAGACACACACACAGTCACACACACACACACACAGTCACACACACAGACACACACACACACACACACACACAGAGTCACACACACACACACACACAGTCACACACACACACAGTCACACAGACACACAGACACACACACACACACACAGACACACACACACAGTCACACACACACACACACAGTCACACACACACACACACACACACACAGTCACACACACACACACACACACACACAGTCACACACACACACACACAGTCACACACACAGTCACACACACACACACACACACACACAGTCACACACACAGTCACACAGACACACAGTCACACAGACACACAGACACACACACACACACAGACACACACACACACACACACACAGTCACACAGACACACACACAGTCACACACACACACACAGAGTCACACACACACACACACAGTCACACACACAGTCACACACACACACACACACACACAGTCACACACACAGTCACACAGACACACAGACACACAGACACACACACACACACACACACACAGTCACACAGACACACACACAGTCACACACACACACACAGACACACACACAGTCACACAGACACACACACACACACACACAGTCACACACACAGTCACACACACACACACACACACACAGTCACACACACAGTCACACAGACACACACACACACACACACACACACACAGTCGCACACACAGTCACACACACACAGTCACACACACACACACACACACACACACACACACACACACACACAGTCACACACACAGACACACACACACACACACAGACACACACACACACACACAGACACACACACACACAGACACACACACACACACACAGTCACACACACACACACACACACACACACACACACACACACACACACACACACACACACATACACAGCCCCATCAGTGAGGGTCGGCTGCAATGGGGTTCTCCCCACAGGAGACCACACCTGGGACAGGCTGTGCTGGTTCTCTCCCTGCCAGCCTTTCCTGGTTCTCTCCCTGCCAGCCTTTCCTGTTTTGTTGCTTTGTTCCTGCAAGGTGCCTCACACAGGAACAAGGGAAGCACCCCAAGACTGCTCTGGGGATGCACTGCTCCTCCAGCCTCACACAGGGAACAAGGGAAGCACCCCAAGACTGCTCTGGGGATGCACTGCTCCTCCAGCCTCAGAGGGGAACAAGGGGAGCACCCCAAGGCTGCTCTGGGGATGCACTGCTCCTCCAGCCTCAGAGGGGAACAAGGGGAGCACCCCAAGGCTCTGGGGATGCACTGCTCCTCCAGCCTCAGAGGGGAACAAGGGGAGCACCCCAAGGCTCTAGGGATGCACTGCTCCTCCAGCCTCAGAGGGGAACAAGGGAAGCACCCCAAGGCTGCTCTGGGGATGCACTGCTCCTCCAGCCTCAGAGGGGAACAAGGGGAGCACCCCAAGGCTGCTCTGGGGATGCACTGCTCCTCCAGCCTCACACAGGGAACAAGGGGAGCACCCCAAGGCTGCTCTGGGGATGCACTGCTCCTCCAGCCTCACACAGAGAGGGAATCTTTTGGGACTGAGGGGCTGACTTGTACTGAAGCACCCCAGAAATATTTCCCACAAGCAGGAAGGTAGCCATGCCCTCGGGGGGGCTCTGTGAGAGCCCTGCAAGAAGGGAAGGGTTTTCTTCAACCTAGGACCAAAAGGAGAGGTTGCAACATGGAAAAAAAAGGAAAAGAAGATGAAACACGACACTGCTGTGCTGGGAGCGGGTGTCAGTGATCCCCAGGGGTTGCACACGACTACAATAATCTCTTTAAAGAAGCAGCCACTGTGACAACCTCACTTGCAGGTTCAGGATCGGGGAGGCAGGGTGTGCATCTCCATTATCCTCACATTATGTAAATGTGTGAGGATAAAGGGCAGGCACTGTAAAAGCGAGCAGATATATGGGAATGCCGACCTTTGCTGTGCTGCTGCCGTGTGCAGCCGTGCCACAGAGCAGAGAGCACACATAGACAGGAAAGGAGGAGCTGCTCTGCCAGCATCTCTGCCATCCTTCTTCCAGGGGAATGATTCATGAGAGCCCCGTGAAGGTCAAGGACTCTCTCAAGGATCTCCTTTCCGATGGCATCCCGAGGGAAGCAGAGGGAAGTGTAATCTGGAGGGATGCAGTGCTGGGAGGAGAACCTGCTCTGCTGGGAATCCTGCAGAGGATCTGCAGATGTGTCAGGGCCAGCACAGACAGAGCTGGGCTCCAGGCACACATCAAGCTACACCAAGGCCAAGGATTTTGGATTGCCACTCGTGCAGCCCCCAGCTCAAACCATCTCCAGCATGTGAAACTGTGACTGGCTTCATTACAGCAACTGCTCCCAAGGAAATCCTGTTTCCTGATTTTCTAGGCAGGAGGAAATAGAGTTGGAAATAATTGCCAAGGGGTCTCTTGCCTATGTGGTGATTTTCTCACTCTCCAGAGTCTGAAATTGGCTGTGGAAGAGATTTGGAAACTTTGAGGCCTCACTTGTGGGATTGGACTGTGTTTCCAAGGTACTGAATAGGATAATTCCTTGGGGTATTGACAAAACTAGTCCTGCTCCAGGAACAAAGGGGATTCTTCCCATGCACTTATATTTAATAGCACAAATGCTCCAGGACTTGGCCATCTGGAAATTATTGCAGCAGGTGCTCCCAGATGCTTCAGCAGAAATGCTTCAGCATTTTGTTCCCTACCTTCCCAAGAAATGAATGATGTAGTAGCCTGGGAAAACAAAGTAAATAAACAAACTAGTAAAAACCCAATACAAGGTTTAGCAATTAAGTGGAGCAGAAATGAGGATTTACAGAAATGAGGATTTACGGAAATGAGGAATTTAAGCCCCAGCCTAACGATGATCCCAAGCACAATTAATGACCCAGGGGCTGCAGAACCTTTCAAATAAGGGGAGCACAGAAGTGCACCCAATGTGAAATAGCTGATCATGGAAGGAGAGGGGAGGCCTCAGCCTGTCTGAGGGGCTGATGCTGCACAGACCTGCTCAGGGACCCGAGCTGGGCAGGGAGGGGGCAGGGCTGCTGTCAGAATTCCTCTAGACCAACATTCCCAAATCCTGAGGCTGTCAGGGATGGTCCTTGGTACCCAAACGGCTCCTTGCCTGTTTTCCCTGATGTGGAAACATGAGAGCACTGGGGGAATTGAATCATTGCTGGTTTGCAACCTCCAGCAGCAATTGTGACCTGAGCAGCTGAATGTCACTGCCACACGAACCAACACAGGTCCCTGTGGAGTTCCCATCCCACAAAAATCACTCAGTCAGGCATTGCCCTCCCCTGCCCTGCACTGGGGAGAGTTCCTCCTCCCCGAGGTGCCTGCAGGATCCCTGCCCTGCCCCTGGGCTCTGCTGTGCAGGGAGAGCTGCTGGGACAGAGCAGAGCTGATTTATTGAAGGTCCTTGGGCACTGTTTGTGGCACAAGAGTCCATTAAACACCCAGAGGAACCTCAAACGGGCTGTTTGCACAGGGAGGATATGAAAGAGAAGGGAAACAATGAAAAGACATTTGCTGAACACAGACCTCTGCCACTTATTTCACATCTGCTCAACCAACCTCATCCTATTAGGAACGATTAATGTTTAAGGGACATGGGAAATAAAAGGGCCATAATAAACAGACACTGTGATAATTACCATTTAATTCAGTGTTCTAGTGAATTAATAGCCCTGCACATTGATGAGCATTAGCTCCAGTCCCAGCTCTGGGTGCTGAGCAGGGCACTCACAGCCCCTGCCACTGGCACAGCCCTGATGCAGCAGCTGGGAGGGTGCACGAGTCAAGGACAGGGCAGGAAGGTTTAGTGCCTCACAAGGAAATATTTCTGTTTTTCTGATCATTCCTTTAGCAAGAGGCTCTTCCTGTAAGCCCAGAGAGAGAGAGGGTCATTCCCAAAATCTGCAGAGGCTGCCAAGTGAAGTGATTCCTAAAGCAGGTCAGTATAGAATTCAAACATTAACAAGTACAAAGACACAAACCCCAGCCATGAGCTCTGGTAACACCCCCAGTATTAAAAGTGACGTGTCTGTCCTTTGCTTTCCAGTGACAGCGCCACCATCCACCTTCAGCAGGTGCTGGCATGCAGGCTCCTAAATTAAAGGTGCCTTCTCTTCTGGGTGAGGGTCATGGATAAATTCTTTTCTTTAGTGATGTTTTGGATGTGATCTTCCACATAATCCTTGAGGTCCCACTGGGGACTGGCCCTGGATGGGGTGACCTGGCCCCAAGGGGGCTGGAAGGGGCACTGGGTGGCTCAGGGGCAACCTGGGTGGGATGTTTCACCTCTCCTGAAGCCCTGGGTGATGGCACAGGGTGGACAGCTGCCAGAATGCCAGGGAAAACCTGACTTTTCACTGCCTGTACATAAAAAACATGGACACAAACAGCCTCTGGCTCCTGGGGCCAGGGAGAGGAGCTCCCAGAAACATGGACACACTTGGGAATGAGTCAGGTCTGCTTGCACAAGGGATAAATAATGATAAAGAATGATAATAATGATAAAGAATGATAATAATGATAAATGCTGACTCCACCCTGCACCACCTTTCCAACAAGCAATCCAGACCGGCCTGGCCAGCCCCTGCAGCTCCCAGGTGACAGAGCCAGGGCTTGAGGCTGTGTCTGAGCCCTGCCAGGGTGCCAGGGCAGTGCCCTGCTCCTCCTCTCTGCCCCTGCTCCTAAACCCACCCTCCATGATCCTGAGCAGCAAATCTCTGCCAGGAGCTGAAAGGTTCAGAGTGAGAGCTGAGAGTGCTCTGGGTTTGCTGTGGCCACTCCCCAGTGGTCAGTGCTGCTGGCAGCAAGCAGATATCACATTGCTGCTGGGATTTTACACAGATTAGGGGTGAGTGAAGGAAACTCATGATTCAAGCAGTGGCAAAATGGTTCTGAAATTCAAGGAGAGCCTGGATCATGGATCATCAGGAAATACCTCCTGCCTTTGCCACAGCAGCACAGCCTGCAGGGAGAATGCCTGGAATGCAGATATGAGAGACCACAGCCACCTTGCCATAATTCCAATTACCTGCATTTACATCACTGGCTTAATGAAAAATAAATCATGATTCATCCCCTCTGGACAGCCTGCTGGAACTGACAGGCAAATAACAGGAAATTTATGTATTTATCACCATTTCTGAGAATTATTTAGTAATGCTATTAATGGGGATGACATCTTTTCTCACTTCAGGAAGCTCCTCCTACTGTGATCAGCCAAGATGTTACCAAGGGACTGACTTCCTTCCATCCTTCCTTCCTTCCTTCCTTCCTTCCTGGAATCCTGGAATCCTGGAATCCTTCCTTCCTGGAATCCTTCCTTCCTGGAATCCTTCCTTCCTTGCACCCTGGCACATCCTGGCACATCCTGGCACATCCTGGCACATCTGGCACTTCCTGGCACACCCTGGCACACCCTGGCTCATCTGGCACGTCTGGCACGTCTGGCACACCCTGGCACACCCTGGCACACCCTGGCACACCCTGGCACAGCTGTGGCTGCCCCTGGATCCCTGCAAGGCTCAGCTTTGGGCTCCCTTCCAAGCCAGCCCGTTCTGGGCTTCCCTAACTCCCAGTGTGAACAGACAGGCAGGAGCCCCCCGTGCCCTCCTGGCTCCCTCTGCCCATGCCCAGCTGGGGCTCCGGGGCTGTTCAGGGTCACAGAGCCCGTGGGGAGCCACAGCAGGGGCTGAGCTGCCTGAGAGCCAGGAATGGGCGCTGCCACCTTGCCCTGAGCTCCCCAGTCCTGTGAAAGATTTAGAAACCAAATGTGTTCCTTTCTCACACCCCTAAACAAGTTATCTCTCCGTGATGTGATTTCAGTCCCCCTAGAGAGACCTCTGCAGGAAGCTGGCATCTTGTGCTTGACTCAAAAACCTCTGTTCTCCACCAGAAAATTTACTTAAAATCTAAAATAATCAAGTAAACAGCCTAAGAGTGAAAAACATAAGGAGAAGTGAATGTTGAAATAAAAGCTGTATATAACATGTTTCAGCCCTGGGTATGGTTTCTATTTTTTCTTTTTTTTTTTTTTTTTTTTTTTTTTTCTTTTTTTTTTTTTTTTTTTTTGTTGGAAAGATCTGAATGTGGAAATGTAGCAGAGGAAGTCTTCTATATAAAATATAAAATATAAAATATAAAATATAAAATACAAAATATAAAATATAAAATATAAACCAAATCATGTAAGTGAAAGGTGATGGTGCTGGCCCTGAAAATGAGCTCAAAGCACTTCCAGACTGGCTGCAAATGAGCTCAAAACACCTCTAGGCTGGCTGCAGTCCTAGATAAAAAGAGTAAAGCAGGAACCCAACACCATTTCCTGATTGTGCATCTTTTGGTGCAGCTCAGCCCCTCCTGTGCAGTTAGCAGAGCTGTGCTCAACAACAGGCACCTGGATCCTGGCTGCCTCTAGATCTAATTTGGGGGGAAAAAAAATGAAGAGGGGTAGACATTATAAAAATAAAGGGGAAACAACTGAAAAAAACCCCAAAGCAACAAATATAAACCCTCACAAGGATAAAAGAGCAGATGCAAGAGGTGATGAAAATCTGACGTTATTCCAAACCATTGTGCTCCAACACTGAGCAGGAATTCCCAGCCTTCTGATGAAATCTGACATAAAAATGAAAGAGAAGATTGAAATAAGAGCCCTCACCTCTGAAAGGACCCTTACCTATGTGGTGGCTGCTAGCACTGCTCACAGGCAAAGCCAAGGGTGGGAGCTAGAACTGCACCATTTACTGAGCACACTTCTTAAAGATGGGGAGAAATACCACATCCTGCACAAACCAGTGCAATTTGGAAAAGAGCAGCCAGATGCAACCGTGTTTTCCTTGGAACATTTATAGCAGAGAGCTGGAGCTGATGCTGGAGCAAATCTTCATCCAAACTTGTTAGAGAGTGTTAAATTTACATTTTGGACTGTAAAAACATGTTGAAAAGCAAGAAAAATACTAAATAAACTGATTTTAGGTGGTTTTTACCTGGGTATAAAACAAAGATCAAAGAGAGCCTGAGTTTCAGTAGCTGTAATTTGCCTTTTAGTTTCCAAGGAAAAAAAATTCATTTTAAGAAAGAGTAAAAAAACTAATAATAAAAGAAGATCATAGGAACCAGCCTCAAAGTAGGATCTGGGCTCTGCTCATTCCCCACACAAACCCACGGTGACATGAAGACCAGGAGGGTGGCCCAGCCCTGCCCTGGATGAGTCCCTTTGCTACTGGGCTTCCCATTTTCCTCCTTTCCTTCCAAAGGGCAGGAGGAAATTAAAACATCTCTTTAAACCTTCCCAGCCTCGTTTCTTTCCCAGGTCTCTGTGTGAGAACCCCAGACTGTGTAAGGGGAATGGCAATGGCTTTAGTGAACCACTGACCAAAACCAGCCCGAGGAGCCAAACAGGACCTTGAGCCAGGTGCACTCATCTCTGTGAGAGGTGCTTTGCTCAGGGCCCACACGAGGGTTTCTGTGCTCTCTTGGAATGTTCCCAAGGGAGATGCTGTCCCTGAACCCCAGGGGGACACTGCACTGCTGAGAGACGATCTCAGCAGCTGAATGGGGCTGTCCCAGCCCAGGAAACACCCACCCAGCGCTTCCAGAGCAGGATGGAAGCTTTCCTGCACACTAAATCAGGGAAACCCTGCTCACTGAATGGTTGCAGAGAGCAGCCTCCCTCCTGCAGCTGGGAGGGATGAGCGGGGTGAGCAATGGCTCCTCAGTGCTCAGGCAGGAGTAGGGCTGGCCTGGAGCTCCCCCAGAGAAAATGAACCCCTGCTTGCACTGCCCTGCCCCAGCAAACACCCAGGAGCAGCTGTGCAGTGTTTGGGTGGGGTTCACTGGGCACTGCCAGGGCAGCACCCACACTGGGAGTGACTCACAGGGGAAACAGCCTGCAGCCCAGGGGCAGGGCCTGAGAGGGGACCCTGAGAGTGTGGGGACCCTGAGAGTGTGGGGACCCTGAGAGTGTGGGGATCCCTGAGAGTGTGGGGATCCCTGAGGGTGTGGGGATCCCATGGAGCTGGGTGATCCTACAGAGAGTCTGGTGATGGAACCTGGTGATCCCAGAGAGCTGGGTGATCCTGTGGAGCCTGATGGTCCCACAGATCCTGGTGATCTCAGAGAGCGTGGTGATCCCATAGAGCTGGGTGATCTCATGGAGCTGGGTGATCCCATGGAGCTGGGTGATCCCAGAGAGCCTGGTGATCCCTCAGATCCTGGCAAGGCCCTGCAGAATGGCACAGACCAGCACCACTGGCACTCCCAGCCTGGCACACACTGGCACACTGGCAGTCCCAGCCTGGCACAGACCAGCACCACTGGCACTCCCACACGGTGCCTGCTGTGGTTTTGGCCCTGTGCTGCTCCCAGGGCTGTGGGCTGGGCTGCTCACACAGACCCACCCTTTCCTAAACCAGGGGACGCTCACCCCCCGTGCAGCTGCTGGGACCTGCTCTGTGCCCCAGAACTCTCAGAATCACCGGATCCTCCAGGCTGGGAATCCCTCCGAGCCCTTTGAGCCCTGCCCAGCCCTGCCAAGGCCACCCTGCCCCTGTCCCCAGGTGCCACCCTGTCCCCAGGTGCCACACCTGCCTGGCCTTACACCCCAGGGATGGGCACTGCCCCGGGCACTGTGCCAGGGCTGGGCACTCCTTCTCAGGAAGGAATTGCCCCCAGCATCCACCCCGGACCTCCTCTGATGCAATTCGAGGTGTTTCCTCTTGTTCTCTCGTGTCTTTGCTGAGAAAAGATCCCAAACTCCCCCTGCCTCCCCCCTTCTGCCACTTCTGGCAGCTTAGAAAGACACAAGGGCCCTGAGCCTCCTTTGCTCCAGCTGAGCCCCTTCCCAGCCCCTTCCCAGGTCCTCAGGAATTCTCCATTCCCTTCCCAGCTCCCTCAGGAATTCTCCATTCCCTTCCCAGCTCACTCAGGAATTCTCCAGCCCCTTCCCAGCTCCTCAGGAATTCTCCATTCCCTGCCCAGCTCCTCAGGAATTCTCCATTCCCTTCCCAGCTCCCTCAGGAATTCCCCAGCCCCTTCCCAGCTCCCTCAGGAATTCTCCAGCCCCTTCCCACTCCCTCAGGAATTCTCCAGCCCCTTCCCAGCTCCTCAGGAATTCTCCAGCCCCTTCCCACTCCCTCAGGAATTCTCCATTCCCTTCCCAGCTCCTCAGGAATTCTCCAGCCCCTTCCCATCTCCTCAGGAATTCTCCATCCCCTTCCCATCTCCTCAGGAATTCTCCAGCCCTTCCCAGCTCCCTTCCCTGGACACACTCCAGCCACCCCTGTCTCTTCTGTCCTGGGGAGCCCCCAGGATTCCCCCCAGATTCGAGGTGCTGGCACATCTGTGCCAGGGGGATCCTCCTCCCCTGCCCCAGCCCAAGCTCTGCTGCCTCACTGCTCTCCCCATGGCAAAACCCCACATCCCTGAATTTGAAGCAAGTGGTTTTGCTCTTCAGAGCAGACTTCAAAGAAAAGCAGATCTGAGCAATGTCTGGCAAATACTGATCAGCCAGAATGTGGAATATTTAATATTTCTCCTATTCTCCTAGAGGAGAGTATTTCTCCTCTGGAATGAGGAGAAAGTGTAATGAAGCTGAAGATGGTACCACAGATGGGCTGACCTCCCAGGAATGGGCCATTAATTGCATCTACAATGAACTCTGAGGAGTATTTTGGGTTGTTCTGCATTTCAGATATGATTTTTCCTCCAAAAGAGAAAAAAAGGGGAACAAGGTCCTGCATTTCCTACCACTGTCGTGTCTTTTGAATTCTGAGGGTGACCTGAGTGTGCTCAAACACACAATAACCCATCGCTCACAGCAAGCAGCCCTAGCCCAGAGCAGGAAGGGATAAATCCCTGGAGGTGAATTTATCTGTGAGCACCAGCTCAGGGATGGCCCTGTGCAGGGAGGAGTGAGGACAAATGTCACTTTCTGCACACACATCCCCTGTGACTCGGGGCTGTCACCTCCAGGGGTGGGCTCAGCACCCTGACCCTGCACTGAGCTCCTTCCACCCAAACCCGGGGAGCAGAACGTGCAGTGAGTGTCACAGAACACAGTGTGTGCCACAGACTGTGCAGTGGGTGTCACAGAACACAGCGGGTGTCACAGAATGTGCAGTGGGTGCCACAGAACACAGCGGGTGTCACAGACTGTGCAGTGGGTGTCACAGACTGTGCAGTGGGTGTCACAGAACGCACAGTGGGTGTCACCCCACGGCCCCCAGAGCACTGCTCAGGCAGATCCTGGCTGAGCTATCCTCTCCAGAGCTGCCCAAGCCATGCCCAAAGATCAGCTGGGCACTTGGAGCCCACATTTTGTCATCTGCATAAACTCCAGCCTTTGATTTCCTGACCCATCAATCCTCCATCTCTTTCAAGGGTAAACTAATCTTATTTAGAAATGTCAATTAAACCAGTCAATCTTTTGATAGTATTAGAAAGTACTTGATATCCTTGCTGCCCTTTAATTTTATGAAACAAGAGAGAATAATCCTGCAAAAAAAGAGCCCCTCCAGTGATAAGCTTGGCTGTAAAATATTAATTTTTAATGGCATTATGTTGGAACAAAATATTTTTTCTCTTTTTGTAAACAGATGGAAGATTATATTTTCACTATTTATGAAAAGAGGTATTAATGCAAAAACGAACCTACAGAGGCAAAGACAATGTGGAGCTGCTGTTTAGCAGTTTTTAAGGAGTTACCCTTGGCCAAAATTTTAGAAAACACCTTATCAGAAACTAACTGGCTTAATTAGGCACAAGATTTTGTACTCCCTTTCCTATTTCAGCATTTCCAAGGAAGGCAGGGAGCATCCTGCATGTCTGCTCTCCTGATGGGGATGGAACCGGCGCAGTGGGCAGTGAGCTCTCTGCAGCTGAGCCAGGGGCGTGAGGAAACAGCCCCGAGGGCAGGGCAGGGCTGGGGGAGCCTGGGGGTGCCACTGGGACCCTGAACTTATGGGATCCTAATCCCACTGAGAGCCTGGGGGTGCCACTGGGACCCTGATCCCATGGGATCCTGAACTTATGGGATCCTGATCCCAGTGAGATCCTGATCCCACTGAGAGCCTGATCCCATGGGATTTGACCCTACTGAGAGCCTGGCTGTGCCACTGAGATCCTGAAGCCATGGAATCCTGATCCCACTGAGCTGCTGTGCCCACTGTGATCCTGTCCCCAGTGAGATCCTGACCCTACTGAGAGCCTGATCCCACTGAGAGCCTGGCTGTGCCACTGGGATCCTAATCCCATGGGATCCTGACCCTAATGAGATCCTGTCCCCACTGAGATCCTGTTCCCATAGAGACCCTGTCCCCACTGGGATCCTGTCCCCATCCAGACCCCTTGCCCTCACTGACACCCTACTCCGGGGCTTTTGCCAAGGCTCACCCATGGCTGCTCCCGAGCCTGCAGAGCAGCTGAGGGCCACAGTGGCACCTGGACAGCCCTGATGGCCCCTGGGCTGGGCTGTGGCTGGCCAGCTGTGGGACAGGGTGCCACAGGCAGTGCCACAAGCAGTGCCACAAGCAGTGACAGCCCTGGGCAGGTGGGTGAGGGCTGGGTGCCCACTGAACCAGGACAGATAAAGAGTCCCCAGGTTTGCTCAGGACTGAAGCCATCCATCCACTTCTCCCTTTAGATCCTTCCCATGCCCTGGGGGTGCTGCAGCTCCAGGGGACACAGGGCACACTGTGACAAGCTCCAAGAATGGAAAGGGAGGAGTGGCACAGATGTCACATCTCATTCAGCCTGCTGCAGCGTCCCTCAAGCTTCATCCATGGGATGCTGACCAAGCTGTGGGATGTCCTTCCCACCCTCCAAAGCCAGCATCTTCCCACAGCTGGCACAGCTCTCTCTTTATCCTCCTGTGGCACCAGCAGCTCTGGAATCTGGGATTTTGGTTCTTCGTGGAAGACAACCTGGCTGTTTCAGACAAGCTGCCACTGTGAACTCTGAGGCACATCCCTGGGGCATCAACCAGAGCTGGTTTGAGCAGGGGTTCCACCTGTGCCCCTCCAGGGCACTGTGCCCCCCAGCACTGCCCCTGGGGTCCTGGGCAGGCTGAGCTGGGCATGAGGGACCCCAAACCTTCCTCCCCAGCCGGGCCCTGGGCACTGGGCAGCCAAAGGCACAAGAGCTGCTGCAGCTGGGGCTGAGCAGAGGCTCAGGGGATGCAGTTTTAGCCCTGAGGTGACAAAGGGAGGACCAGGGCAGGGCTGGAGCAGCAGCAGCAGTGGGACAGGCAGTGCCAGCAGTGCCACCCTGTTTCACAGGGACCTGCTGCACAGGAGGTGCTGGCAGTGTGACCAGCCCCAGGCTCTGCCCTGGTCCCAGCAGCCCCCCTTTCAGTATGTGCCTAACTAAACTCGTTCAAAAAGCAGCACAGTGCCCACTGACCCTGCCCTCCCCTGCCTCCTCTCCAGACGATTTCTCAGAGAGAGTTTCTGTGCTGAATGAGCCCGTGGCACCTCCCTCTCTGCTGTAGCTCTGCATCCTCTGGTAGCCCCCCCAAAGCCATTTCTGGGTGTGTGCAATGGGAAATGGGTGGCATTGACAGCACAGGGCCCCTCTGAGCCTGGAGCTCACAGTGACTCCCCAGGGCAGGGCTGAGGGGACCAGCCCCTCACCTGCCAGGTACAGGTACCCAGGTGATAAGTCCTGCTGGGCTTTCATGCTTTCTCTTTTCTTTCTGAAATGCTCCCACACTGAGGGTCTGTAACAGACAGGGACTCACATTCCGTGATCTTTGTAAGAGATTTTTAAATATACATCAGGCTTAACATCAATAGCAGAGACAGGGAGCCACATTAATAAATCCATGGCATTAAACCAAGGATTATTTTTATCTGGCTGAGATGCTGATTTTTATTATAAAACGTTCTTCAACAGCAAAACCAAAGAATGATGTCACCACTAATCAGGAGTCTGACAAGAACAGAAAGCAGAAAAATCAGTGGATGGAATATTTGGGATCAAACACAGTGACAGAAGCAGAAGAGCTCATTCTGAAGAGCAGCAACAGGAAGTAAAATCTGGATTTTAGTCAGAGCTTTTCATGCAACTGCCCTGCTTTTTGTAAATTCTCGTGTTCTGCAGAGTGTCAGGTCAGGAGCCATCTCCCCATGAGCCTGTGGCTCCACAGGGCCAGGCTTGGGCCAAGCCCAGCCCTGGTCAGCCTGGACCCTCCAGAGCCAGCCCGGGCTGGAGGGGATGGCTGAGCCCCGACCCCGAGGCTCTGCTGGCCTCAGCCACCCTCACATTTTGTACTTTGATTGGGGGGTTTTAATTCATAGAAAATGTTCAGGGAACAAAAATCATCGTGGAGAATGAGAACAGATCAGTACTTTATTGTGGAATGGAATGGAATGGAATGGAATGGAATGGAATGGAATGGAATGGAATGGAATGGAATGGAGAACGGAATAGAATAGAATAGAATAGAATAGAATAGAATAGAATAGAATAGAATAGAATAGAATAGAATAGAATAGAATAGAATAGAATAGAATAGAATAGAATAGAATAGAATAGAATAGAATAGAATAGAACATTTCTGTTGAAGGTTCCACAGTACTCATCTGGTCCAGCTGCCTGACCACTTCAGAGCTGACCAATACTCTGCGGCCACTGCTCCCCTCCCACGGGCAGTGCCCTGCTTGAGCCCAAAGTGAGGAATGCTGGAGGCTGTCCCCAAAACACGAGTCTGTGCCCCAGTGGACCCAGAGATGAGCTGGGTTTGGCACAGCCTGAGCACAGCCACTGTAGGAGCAACCCCTCAGCACTGTGGCCACAGAGCCACAGAATCACAGAGCCACAGAGTCACAGAGCCATCTAGAAGGGCTTGGGAAAAGTCTCTCAAATGATCCGGGTCCCCCAGCCCTGCCATGGCCACTGCTAACCCCTGTCCCCAAGTGCCACATCTCCAGGGCTTTTAAATCCCTCCAGGGATGAGGACTCCACCCCTGCCCTGGCAGCTGTGCAAAACAAACTAGACAAACTTTTCCATGAAGAAATTCTTCCCAAAAATCCCCCGTGAGCCTCCCCTGGCCCAGCCTGAGGCCGTTCCCTCTCCTCCTGTCCCTGTCCCTGTTCCCAGAGCCCGACCCCCCCAGTGTCCCCTCCTGGCAGGGAGTTGTGCAGAGCCACAAGGGCCCTGAGCCTCCTTTGCTCCAGCTGAGCCCTGCCCAGCTCCTCAGGAATTCTCCATTCCCTTCCCAGCTCCTCAGGAATTCTCCATTTCCTTCCCAGCTCCTCAGGAATTCTCCATTCCCTTCCCAGCTCCCTCAGGAATTCTCCATTCCCTTCCCAGCTCCTCAGGAATTCTCCATTCCCTTCCCAGCTCCTCAGGAATTCTCCAGCCCCTTCCCAGCTCCTCAGGAATTCTCCATTCCCTTCCCAGCTCCTCAGGAATTCTCCATTCCCTTCCCAGCTCCTCAGGAATTCTCCAGCCCCTTCCCAGCTCCTCAGGAATTCTCCATTCCCTGCCCAGCTCCTCAGGAATTCTCCATTCCCTTCCCAGCTCCCTCAGGAATTCTCCATTCCCTTCCCAGCCCCTCAGGAATTCTCCATTCCCTGCCCAGCTCCCTCAGGAATTCTCCATTCCCTTCCCAGCTCCTCAGGAATTCTCCAGCCCCTTCCCAGCTCCCTCAGGAATTCTCCAGTCCCTGCCCAGCTCCTCAGGAATTCTCCAGTCCCTTCCCAGCTCCTCAGGAATTCTCCATTCCCTTCCCAGCTCCATTCCCTCCCCTTCCCAGCTCCAGCCCCTCCAGGTCTTTCCCTCCAGGGCTCTCAGGGCTGTGCCAGGGCTGGAGGAGCCTCAGCAGGGCCAGCACAGGGGACAGGCACTGCCATGGCCCTGCTGCCATGGCTGGTGAGGGTGTGGGGAGTTTCTGTGTTTCAGGCAGAATCAGGAGCAGTGGGGCAGTGCCAGGGAGGTGCTGCTGTGGCACAAACCTGCTGAGCTGCCCCAGGCTCTGCTCACACCGAGTGTTCCCTCTGCACACTTGATTGTTGGGCTGGGGCTTTTTCCCTCTCTCCTTTTTAAAGATCTTGTTAATTGATGAGCCAGAGTTTGCAGGGTGACAAGTACCCCAGGACTATTCCAGGAGGGAAAACCAACCCCTGCACGGTGCCCACTGTGGCTGTGCCCAGAGCTGGGGTGAAAGAATTAAACTTTTCCAGCAGGAGCTTTGCCAAGGAGGAAGAAAATTGTGAGAAGAGCTTATGAGCCAAGAATGCACCTGCATTCAACACAGTGTCTCTCTTCAACACAAAATACCTTCCTGGCTCCAAGATCCCTTTTCTGATTAAAGTTTTTGAAAGTGGCACACTCCTGTAATACATTTTGGTGAAATCCCATTCTCCAGTGCAATTGTTAGAGTGGATAACTTCCAGGCAGCAGTGGCAGCAGGACTGTTAATCAGGATCAGGAGAACACAGAGTGCTGCAAACCCAGCACTAAGCCACCTATGGCAGCAGCCCCCAAATTCATGGCTCACACAGAACAAACTTATTTTTGAGAGCAGAATTACAGAGATATAAAAACAAGGGAAAAAGCCTTGAGAGCCAGAGGGTGATTGCTTTCACTCTGCTCCACTCTGCAGCTGCACTGGGGAGCTGGGGCTTTAACTCAGTGCAGACTGCACTCCATCCTGCCCAGGGCTGGTGAGGGAACCCCCAGTTTGTGCTGGGCTGGAATGGTGGGAGGGAGTGCAGGGGGTTGCTCCAAACCCTGATTCCTGGGCAGGGCTAGTGAGGGAACCCCTAGTTTGTGCTGGGCTGGAATGGTGGGAGGGAGTGCAGGGGGCTGCTCCAAACCTGATTCCTGTGAGCTGGAGCTCAGCCCAGTGTCCCTGTCGCTCTCCTGTCACAGCTCCAGTGCCCAAACCCCTCCCCAGGGACAGAGCTCAGAGCCCCAGGGTGGAACAAGGGTCACAGAGAGTTAAAGTGCTTTACTGGAATCCTAGAGAAAACCTGTTTGGGGTGGAATTACCTCACTTCCTTCCAGGGGATTTTACTTCTTTGCTATTTTGGGTCTCATCAAGCACAGGAACACACATCAGTGATGCTCCTGAGGTGCTGCAAAACCAGGAATTCAGAAAAACAGAATAGATGCAAAAGGTTCAGGGAGAGGTGACCCAACTTAGTGATTATCTCCTCTGTAAATGGCATTACTGGCTGATAAATGGATCCAGTGACTCTGGCAGCACTGATGAATGACTTATTGCAGAAAACACGAAGATTGATGTATTGTTCAGCCCCAAACTAAACATGGTGTTAATTCACTGGTAGGGCCTACAACCTGGAGTCCACCAGCATTTACAATTAAACACATTGCTTCATGAATTTTACAAATATGGCAAAAAGTTGCTAATGGAGTGTCTTAAATTCTGTTAACATTCATTTAATCTCTTTGGTATCTCTTTAAACACACATTTAAAATTCTAATCACTGCAGAAAGACTTTAATAAGACACAATGTTAATGAAATATGTGAAGGAGCTATTGAAAGGCAGAATTGTTGGGGAAAAAAGTGCCAGAAAGAAAAAGGAAGCAGGCTAAGCTGAACTGGCATGGAAATCCAGCCAGGGAGTTATTTAAAGGCTGAGGAAATGCACAGATGTGTCCTAGGATAGCAGGGTTTTAAAAGGGTTTTTGTACTAAATACTCGTTATTTGGATTAATTAGGGGATTACACTTTGAAACTGTTCCAGCTCTATCATTTGTAGATTTTCTTTCCACCTTGCTGGTCCACAGCTCCTGAGATGGGAACATTTTGGGGGGGATGACTCAGAGTGCTCTGCAGAAATGTGAGGAAAGCATTTCCCCCTCACAGCACTTTCCTGCCCTGTTTGTGCCGTGAACTTTTATTCATTTTTATCACATTTTTTGATTGCATTGACCCTTTTCCAGGAGGAAGATGTAAAAAATCCTGATAGTGGAATAATTTGCAGCATAAAAATTCTTGTTTTTCCCCGTTTTAATACCACCCTTTAAAATAAATGCCAGCAGTTGCAGCAGGGGGCCAGTGGCACCAGCCAGTGTCCAGGGCCAGGGCTTGGAGCAGCCTGGTCCAATTTTCCTTGGAAAGGTGTCCCTGTCTAAGACAAGCTTTAGGGTCTCTCCCAACCCCAGCACTCCTTGATTCTTGCTTCCAAGACTGTTTTGTGAACATTCCAGGAGTTTCTCCTGCACCCTGACAGCTCCAGTCCTCTGCTGGATCCCACCAGCTGTGTCTGAGCACCCAGATGTGCTGGAGCTCAAAGACAAATCCTGCAGGCCGTGCCACCCAGGAAACCTTTCTTTCCTCACAAACAGCCAGTTTGAAATCCATTCACTTGATCCTGGAATGCATTTTTGGGGCTTGGGCTCACTCCTTAGCTAGGGAACATTTTTGAGACTGTGACTGGCAAAACCTGTGCAGAAGCATTGCTGCAGCAGAAATGGGTCATTTCATGCCCAATTTACAATATTCAGGAGTCAATACTTGTCATTAACCCGAGCTGAGCAGGGAAGAATCATCTGTGTCATTAGAGCTGGCTGTGACCAGCTGGTGCAGGCACCACAGGGAGGCTGTGGAGGCTCCTGGGCACTCACAGGCTCCAAATGCCCTCTGCACAGTTCCCTGCACCTCTGGTGGGGTGCTGCTGGGAGGATGAGGATGTGACAGGAGGGTCTCGAGGGTGAGGATGTGACAGGAGGGTCTCACAGATATGGGTGTATAACAGAAAGATCTCTGAATCTGAAGAAGGAATAGAAATGATAGCAAGTTTTGATACAGAAAAAAAGAATTGCTGAGCCAGTCTTACTGGGTAACTAAGAAGGCAAAGGGCAGTGAGTTGTAAGGGGCTGTTATGACTCTGAGCAAAGGATAAATCCACCTCAGACAAAAGATGTTCTTACCAAGCAGAAAAATTTTCACAGACAAACAAAAATACCATGTTGCAAGTAGAGAAAAGATCCCCAAATTTTCCATTGCAAGAAAACTGAAAAACAACTTCTAGCTTAAACTATAACACACTAACTTTTGTGATTGAAATATAGCAACATGAGTATGGTAATGTAGGTAGTTAGGACAGGCTATAGGTAATAGTCAAGGTGTTGATGGGTTGTAGTGTAAAAAGGTGCAGAGAAATAAATACAATGCTTTGTAGCATGAACAGAACAGAGCTTCAGGACTCACAGCTTGCCCACAGCCAGCAGCTGTATATCACCCACAAGCCACAGCTGCTGTGACCTGCTCTGTGCCACAAACAGCACCTGGAGAGCCCCTGAAGCCTCCATCTCTCCTCCAGCTGTTACAGGGACCTGTAATCCCCCTGGAACAGCAGGACAGTCCCCAGCACCTCTGTGTGAGGTGTCTCAGCTGCTGTGCAGAGCTCTGCCATCCCTGCCCTGGCCATGGCACCCCAGCCCTGTGGGAGCAGCAGCATCACTTACATCAGGGGTTTCACAGAGCAGAGCCTTCCACAAGCAGTAAACGTGTCCCATGTGTGTGCAGAGCCTGTGCAGAGCCCTCCCAGCCCTGAGAGCAGCAACATCACTCACAGCCAAGGGTTTCACAGAGCAGAGCCTTCCACAAGCAGTAAACGTGTCCCATGTGTGTGCAGAGCCTGTGCAGAGCCCTTCCAGCCCTGAGAGCAGCAGCATCACTCACAGCCAAGGGTTTCAGAGATCAGAGCCCTCCACAAGCAATAACCTGTCCCATGTGTGTGCAGAGCCTGTGCAGAGCCCTCCCAGCCCTGAGAGCAGCATCACTCACAGCCAAGGGTTTCACAGAGCAGAGCCTTCCACAAGCAATAACCTGTCCCATGTGTGTGCAGAGCCTGGAGCAGAGCCCTCCACAAGCAATAACCTGTCCCATGTGTGTGCAGAGCCTGTGCAGAGCCCTCCCAGCCCTGAGAGCAGCATCACTCACAGCCAAAGGTTTCAGAGATCAGAGCCCTCCACAAGCAATAACCCCACTGTGCCTGCTCCCCTGGCCCTCTGGCAGGGCCAGTCCTGATCTGGAGAGATGAATCCCTGCAGAGCCCCAGGTGGGTGGCACTGGGGTGGGCATGGCCAGGGGTCCCTGGATGTGGGTGTGGGGTGGGCACAGCTGGCACAGCTGTCCCAGGAGCAGGACAGGACCAGCAGCTCTCCTGCAGCCCAGCCAGGCTGGGCATCCCCAGGGGAACCCCCCTCCTCCTCTGTGGGTCTGGCTGAACCACAGCACCACAATCACTGAGTCAGAACCAAGCTGAGTCCAGCCTGGATGGGCTGGTTTGGGCTCTGCCTGCTGTAAACTCTCCTTCCCTTCGGTGTGCCTCTACCATATCTGAGCTCCTGAACAGGAGCTCCTTTTAAATAATAATGACTTTGAATACAATTGTGTTTCACAGGCACCAGGCTCACCTTGCCAGCCAGGCTGGGCCCTCTGTGCCCCCCAGGGGAGCATCCTGCCCTGCCCTTGCCATGGGGTGGGGGCTCCAGTTAAACCCTGACTGGAACCACGTGGGGCAAAGCAGCCACAAACACTGAATTCTGAGAGCACAGGAACACCAGTTATTAGCAAATGCTGCTGCCACATTTTGCTGTATCTCCTATTCCAATCAGCCATATGGGAGGAAATCTGTAAATTGCATTACAGCAATTAATACACACTTACACAGTTTGTACAGAAGTGTTGAATGAATTATGCTACAGGAAGCAAACACACTAAATCCAAACAATGGAGCTTTATGAATATTTAATTCTTGTAAATTATTTAAAGTAGTAAAACACAGCATACACTCACCTTCAGAGCACCTGCTCAAATGAAGCATTTCCTCCCTGAACAATCTTATGTAATTTCAGGAGATCCCATAGATTATCTTGGTGCAATTGATTTTTTATCCAAATAAATGGGAGGAAAATAGGTCCAAACTCTTGACTACCCCTGCTTGCTCAGAGAGAGACTGTTTGCTTCCAGAGGGAGCCTCACACAATTTTCACAAGGGCTGGAGGGACAGGACACAGGGAATGGGACACTGCCAGAGGGCAGGGATGGATGGGATGGGAATTGGGAATTCCTGGCTGGGCTGGGATTGCCAGAGCAGCTGTGGCTGCCCCTGGATCGCTGGCAGTGCCCAAGGCCAGGCTGGGCACAGTGGGAGGTGTCCCTGCCATGGCAGGGGTGGCACTGGGGGGGATTTAACCCTTTCCAACCCAAATCCTTCTGGGATTCTGCAATGTTAGGAGTTACTGTAAAACAGAGTCAGGCAGCTGGTGACAGCCAGAAGGGACAGGTGGCACAGCTGCCACCCTCCAGGGGTGACTGCAGGAGCAGATGGAGCCAGAGCAGCTCCTCCCCTCCCCTGAGCCGGGACAGAGGACGGGGGCAGTGTGGGCAGCAGGGCTGATCCTGGTGGGAGCATCACCAGCCTTCATTTGCAGCGCTCCTGCCACTGCTGCCGACGTTGCTAAACACAAACTGACCAAAGCTGCAGCTGGCTGCTGTTTGTGGCAGCTCAAGGCCAGCTCCAGGGCCAGCACGGGGCAGCAGTGCCAGGACAGCTGACCCAGGGCAGGGGCTGTGCCCCCTGCCCGAGCAGGAGCTGCACCAGACCCTGCAGGGAGCCGGCAGGAGAACAAGGGGAACGGGATCACCTGTGCTGCTCTCCTCACCATAACGGGTTAACTGAATTCCTGATCGTGCTCCTGGAGGGGAGAAGTGCCCTGCCGTGCTCCAGGGCTGGGGTGTTATTTCTGGGTTTGGGTTATGTTTGCTGGGTTTTTACTTTGAGCCAGTAACAGATGTGAATCTGAGATCTGCAGCACAAAGCTTTGCAGTCACTTTTCACGACCTAAGCAGTGGGTGTCAGGGCTCTCAGCTGGGTGTTCCCATTCCATCCATCGAGTTTCCACCCAGGGCTGGCCCAGCAAAGCACTGGCTCTGGCAGCTGAGTTAACCCTTCCTGTGCTGCTCACAGCCTAGTGCCAGGTGATTGTGCCAGTGTGTTGTAACTCAAAACTAGGGGTAGAAGGAATGCTATAACTCTTTCTAGGTTCCTATATCATTGGCAGGAAAGCCATAAGGGCCTCTGTCCTCCCTGATTTTTTTTGTTACCTTAACTCCATGTCCACAACCTGTTGGCTTCTTTCCAAATCTCCTCCCTGACCTTTTTCCTAGAAAAGTTCGTTAGCTGAGACCCTAACCCTCTTTGTTCCCTGGAGTCATCATTCAATAAACCAGAACCCTGAGACGGACAAAGAGCCTCTTTTGGATTCCTTCGTTTATCTAATGTAGCAAACTCTAGCTCCCTCAGAGTGAAGAGCTAGGAGGGACTTACAGGGTGTTACACCAGTGCCAAACACAGAGCATCACATTGGCAAGAACAAATTAACCCCAACTCCAACAGCCCTGAGCCTCTGCTGGCCCTGGCACAGCCTGGGAAATCCTGACCACTTCAGGGTTCTGTTTGGCATCTCACCTGAGAAAAAGGTGTTTGTTTGCTTGTTTTTAATGTTTAAGCATCTCTTAAAGAATTCACCTCTTGCTTTATAAATACATCAGATGTATTTAATTAAAAGATGATTTTCCTTTCCTCCAGGCTATTATCACACAGTTCCTGAATAAACTCTCTAATTGCTGCTGTTCTGGGGCACAGCCTGTTCCAGCTTTGTGGATGCTCTGTTTAATACCTGTTGTTCAAATTTGCTGCTGAAGTGGCTGGGGCTCCTCACAACAGCAGAGTGCCCTTTGCAATCCCATTTCCCTGGTCTAAGTTTTGCCTCTTCAACACATAAAACAAACAAACAAAAAAGCCAAATAGATGATGAGCATTAGCTAGTGAGTTCAAAAATGAGAATGCTTTTAGTGTCTAAGATACAAAGCTGTGATTAACTTAGGGAACAAGCCAGCAACAAGACACAAACAAACAAACCTTTGTATTTTGGCAAACAGAAAAACTTCATCTTAATCCAAGTACTTCCATTTGCTAATGCCAGCACCTGCACATCCATCTCAACAGGACCACAGGAAATTCTGAACTGTGTTATAAAAAATGAGGAAATTGTTTTAACACATTATACTCATCCAGGTAACGGGTAGAAAACTTTTAGTACCAATAGTCTGTGGAAGTGTGTCTGGAACTTTGGCAATGGGCCTGAAATCTCCTGCCCCAGGGCCTGGTGGTGCCAGAGCAGCAAGAGCCCCTCTGAACTCCTGCCAAGGAGCAGGGACAAAAATGAGAGGAGAGGAGAGGAGAGGAGAGGAGAGGAGAGGAGAGGAGAGGAGAGGAGAGGAGAGGAGAGGAGAGGAGAGGAGAGGAGAGGAGAGGAGAGGAGAGGAGAGGAGAGGAGAGGAGAGGAGAGGAGAGGAGAGGAGAGGAGAGGAGAGGAGAGGAGAGGAGAGGAGAGGAGAGGAGAGGAGAGGAGAGGCTGGGTACCTGAGCTGCTCTGCTGAGCAGGCACATCCTGGGGTGGCTCTGGGGCTGCTGCTGTGCAGGACAGGGGAAGGAGCAGAGCCTGATGGGGCAGAAGGGCTGTGAGCTCTGCTGACACCCCAGACCCAGCTCTCACTGACACTGCCCTGAGGGTGAACCTGCCTGCATGGCACAGGGCTGAGCCCCCAGGGCTGCCAGGTCCTGGCAGGGCTACTCTGGGTTGGTGTGTCCTGTCCTGCCCAGTGAGAGGTTTGTGGGTGTGTGTGACTGTGCCCTGCTCACTGTGTGAGGTTTTCTGGGTGTGTGTGACTGTGGCCTGCTCAGTCTGTGGTTTCTGGGTGTGTGTGACTGTCCCCTGCTCACAGTGTGGATTTATGGGTGTGTGTGACTGTGCCCTGCTCAGTCTGTGGTTTATGGGTGTGTGTGACTGTGCCCTGCTCAGTCTGTGGTTTCTGGGTGTGTGTGACTGTCCCCTGCTCACAGTGTGGATTTATGGGTGTGTGTGACTGTGCCCTGCTCAGTCTGTGGTTTATGGGTGTGTCTGTCCCCTGCTCACCTGGGGTCAGTGGTACTCTCAAGGACAGGGGTCAGTGATTTATGGGTGTGTGTGACTGTCCCTTGCTCAGTGTGAGGTTTTCTGGGTGTGTGTGACTGTTCCCTGCTCAGTCTCTGGTTTATGGGTGTGTCTGTGCCCTGCTCACCTGGGTCAGTGGTACCCTCAAGAACAGGGGTCAGTGGTTTTCTGGGTGTGTGTGATTGTTCCCTGCTAGTCTCTGGTTTATGGGTGTGTGTGACTGTGCTCTGCTCAGTCTGTGGTTTATGGGTGTGACTGTCCCCTGCTCAGCTGGAGTCAGTGGCACCCTCAAGGACAGGGGTCAGGGATCCCCTCCACACCTCCCCTGCTGTCCCTTCCTGACTGCTGCCCTGATGCTCTTGGCAGCCTTGAAGATGACAGAGCTGGCCCTGGGCACTGCCAGGGCTCCAGGGGCAGCCACAGCTGCTCTGGGCACCTGTGCCAGCCAAGAATTCCCTCCCAGTGTCCCCCTAGCCTGCCCTGCAGTGAAATCACTCCCCTCTGTCCATCCATCCCACCCACCTCTCCCCATTCCAGAGGGCAGGATGTGGGGCAGGACAGTGCCCAGTCTTGCCCAGGCCCTCGTGCAGAGCAGCAGAGGCCAGAGGATCAGAGGGCTCTGGGAGGCTCCCTGTGAGCCCTGCAGCACTGACTCTGCTGCTGCCAGAGCCTGTTCTCTGCCAGAGGCTCCAGTGCTGCAGCTCAGCTCCCCCAGTGCCCTTTAGAGCCAGCCCTGGAAAATGGGGCACTCTGCAGAATGCATCGTTAAATTATCAATATTTTAGCACATTTCTGGGCAAACTAGGCACCAGAGCCCTTGCTTTTCCAGAGCACAGATCGAGTTTTCACAGCCACAATATTCCTGTGTGTGCTTAGAGGGGAAAACAAACCAAATATTCCTGTGTGTGCCCTGCTGGTGTGAGTGATGGCAGCTGTAGCCAAACTGGGCTGGTGAGCTCGTGCTCCCAGAGCCAGAAGCCAAGGCAGGGCCACAGGAGGTTCCATATTACCACATTTCCACATTTCCATATTTCCACATTTCCACATTTCCATGGGCTGTGGGGCACAGCAGCAGCTTTTCTGTGCCATGGGGCAGAGCACTGCTCCCCTGGGACGTGGGGCACAGCCTGGGCCAGGTGGGCTGAGGGATGTTCTGGGCTCTGCTCTGGGGCTGGGCAGTAAATCAGTGGGTCAATAATTAAGAGTTGCTGTTTGCTGAGGGAAGGTGAGCCCTGGCCGTGCTGGGTGTCAGAGCCAGCTGACATCACCCACTCCCCTCTCTGCTGGCTCCCTCCCCACACAGAAATTCAACTCATCACCATGCAATCCTCCAGCTGTGCTCTGGGGCTGGGGAATGCAGAGTCATCTGCAGGGGAGGCTCCCATTGCCTGCTCAATCCATCCCCAGAGCAGCCCTTGCTAAATGCTCTGTGATAATGACGTTGTGCTGAGCTGGATGCACTGACATGTGAAAAACAAGAAACTCGGGAAAAAGAGGAGTGCAGAATACCAGAGCTGTGCTTCAGATCAGAACTGGGTTACATGAAAAAGAGGAGTGCAGAATACCAGTGCTGTGCTTCAGATCAGAACTGGGTTACATGCTATAAATCTTTTCATGTCTGTATTTTTAACAAAAAAAAATTTGCTCTTTCAAGCAATAATTCAGCCTTGTTAGCCTTAAGTTTTATAAAGTTTTCAGTAATGAGCTTTCCAAATGTTAAACCTGTTATTTTATTCATTGTGATTGAAACTAAAATTGCTTTTCAGACAGAAAGCTGTCAGCACAAGCTCACGATGACACAGTGACTCCCAGCTAGCAAACCTCCTGTCTGTGTCCCCAGGGTTCCCTGATCAGGAGGGGCAGGATGGGTGCAGCCTGTGGGGGCTGGGATGTGCCAGGACCCCTCAGGACCAAGGGCAAGGGCAGAATGTGCAAAGCTGCCAGAAGGATGGGAAAGAAAGGACAAACTGAGAGGAGGCTGGGGAAGGAATGGGTGTGCAGTTGTCTGGACAAATAGCTGAAGAAATCATCAAACCACTGGGCAGGGAAAGAGCTGGAGGCGAGTTTTGAAGTTTGCCAAAAGTCACTGGACATGGCAGAGGCTGCAGGCCCTGGAGCAGAGCTGGCACCCCTGGGAGGGGGAGCTGCAGCCCAGAGCCCAGAGGTGCTGCTGGGTGGGATAGTGGAATAATGGGATAATGGGATAATGGGATGGGATGGGATGGGATGGGATGGGATGGGATGGGATGGGATGGGATGGGATGGGATGGGATGGGATAATGGGATGGGATGGGATGGGATGGGATGGGATGGGATGGGATGGGATGGTATGATGGGATGGGATGATGGGATGGGATGGGATGGGATAATGGGATGGGATGGGATGGGATAATGGGATGGGATGGGATGGGATGGGATGGGATAATGGGATGGGATGGGATGGGATGGGATGGGATGGGATGGGATGGGATGGGATGGGATGGGATGGGATGGGATGGGATGGGATGATGGGATGGGCAGGGTGGGCAGGTCACCCCGCAGGAGATGCCAGCCCCTGTGGCAGGGCATGCCCAGGACACTGCCCCGTCCCTCACACACAGGAGCACAGCTGCCCAGATGTTTGCTGCACCTGGCAGGGGCCAGGGCAGGCCCCAGATGGTCTGTTCAGGGTGGGGATCCCTCTGGTCTCCAGTGCAGCTGGAATTGCTCTTTCCACCACCAGAGCCAGATTCTTCCCAGCCAAGAGGGAAGAGGGCTGGACAAGGGTGTTCCTGCTGACCCACCTCTCCTGTCTCAGCCCTGCCCCAGTGCTGGCACAAGCTCTGGGTTCACATGTTGGATTTTTCCTTGTGTCTGCTCAGGACTCTCCAAATGCCAGGTTGTTAAAGCCACTGATAGGGCAGGGAACATTTGAACAGCCCCAGGACTGACATAAAAACTGGTTTTTCTTGCATCACTGCTGCTGTGAAGCTGCATCTGCCCAAGTCAGGGATTACAGAAGGAATGTTTTTGTTCTCGCAGCCATGATCCATCTGCTGTGCAGAGCCCTCAGAGCAGCAGCAACGAGGAGAGCACTGCTGCTTTCCTGCATGGCTGTAGAAACTTGGTGGAACATCTGTGTGGCTGCTGCAGTAACGTTCTGGGATACTGAATAATTCCTTTTTGTGCTGACAAAGCTCTTTTGGACATGGATGTTTCCCAGTAGCATTTGGTGGTGGCTGTGACCCGTGGCTGCCCAAAGCAGGGACAGGTTCTGCTCTGCCACTGCCCCTTCCTCACCTGCTCAGCTCAGCTCAGCTCCTCCTGGCAGGAATTCGGGGTCTCAGGCTGTTCTGGGATCAGCCACGGTGGAGCTGTGAGATTTAACTGCAGTGTGCAGGGCTGGAATGAAGGCAGAAGTGCCCAACCCTCGGTGAAGCCTGACCAGGCAGAGCAGAGGCAAAGGCTGTAAGGCAGCCAGACCCCGGCTCCTTTTCCCCAGGGTTAGTTTAACAGGAGCTCTGCAGGGAGGCAGGGTCAGCTCCGGGGGATTGCGGGAGTCTTTGTGTCGGGATAGACTCGCCAGGGACTAAACTCATTCGGTCTGAGCTCAAAGTTACAGCTGCAGTTCATTGTAACGAGGGAAAGAACAGAAGGTCTTACTGAGTGCTGCAGCTGCAGCAGAGAGTGAGACCAGGGTGAGAGGGGTTGGGAAAGAGCAAAGGGATAAAGGGTGGTGGGTAATAGCAGGGAGGTAGAAGAGAGAGATAGGAGAGTAAAAAGAGAAGAAGAGAGCGATTTCCTGTTTACAATACAGTAAATCTTCTTCCATGATGAATATTCTAATTTCCAATGTAATACAAGATACAAATTCTATAGCATTTACATACAGCCTATAGGAATCCTTATATTACCATAGTGTGTTACATTTTAAACTCTAAAAACTGCTCTTTGGACCCTTGGGCTTGCTCTCTGGCTGAGGGCATTGTTCTATCAGGAGGGGATTACCCCTAGCTGCCATCCCATTGTTTCACGGCAATTCAGTAACTCAGGTTTGGCATCTCAAACGTGGCTTTCATTTCAATCTCGTTCCTGGTTTCTGTATCCCCAGAATCTGAGCATTCATATTTGTAAGGTTTCCCTGTTTCATCTTTCCCAACAGGGATGAAGCCAGCATCAGCATCAGCACATAAAGGGTCAGTGGGTTTATTCACAGCTCCTGGAACAAGTCCAAAATGTCATTTTAGACTTTCCCTTCCCCGGCAGAGTTGCTTCAGGGCTGTTACCTTCCAGGCATTTTTCCTTGTGACCAAATGTCAGCCTTTACTCGGGCCAGGACATCCCTGTGGAAGGAAAACCAGGAGAGAACAAACAAAGGGCCAGGGGCAGGCTGTGGTGTGTCACACTGAGCAGTCCCTCTAACTCCCAGGATTTGCTCATTTGCTCATTATAACTATATATAATTATTATTATATTTATATAAATAATAATTATATTATTATTATATTATTATTATTTATATTATTATTTATAATTATTATTATATTATATATAATTATTATTATATTTGAATGTCCTGAGTGCAAACTCAATACTTACTAACAGCTCTGTAAAAAAATGCAATATTTTAATTCCCTGTAAACCGTGTCACTGTGCCCAGACAGCCATGCCTTGGTGCTGCTGTAACCTTCTTTCTTCCTGCACCAGAAATGCACTTTCTATTTGTCAGTGCACTAGAAAAAGTGCATTGACCTACAATGTAAAATATTGCAGAGGAAGGGTAAAAACCCACCTGTCTGGGTGATTCACAAGCCCTGGTGCTGATCATTGGGTGATTTGGCAGCTGGAGTGATGATGGAGGGAGGAATTCTCAGAGCTCTTGGCTGCTCCAGCTCAGCACTGGCTCCCACTAATGTTTTATTTCTCCGAGGAGGTGTCAGAGTGTGTAATTCATAAAAGCCCTAATTTATTGCTGAACTCCAGGGAAATTTTGCCAGGGACTTAAGAGAACACAGAAAGAAACTCAAAAGCTGTGAAAAAACTGGGATGAGGAACAAATTCCTGCAAAGGAATGGCTTTGGGGGAGTGTGTATGCTTGTGCTGCTAGTGTCAGAAAGGATAAAACAAACATTTCCCCCTAATTGTTCAGGATGTATGCACTCCACTGCATTCCTGAAACATCCATCCTTGTTTTCCTCACGTGCTGCTGCAGATTGCTGGTCCCTGCTGGTGTCCCCAGGCACTGAGAGGAGCATTTCAGTGTCTGTGCAGGGTCACCTGTGCCCAGCAGCCCCTGCCCAGTGCCTCCCTGTGGCTCTCAGCCCTGCAGGCTGCCTGCCTCTGAAGCTGCTGGGATGTGCCTGGAGCTGCACAGGGCAGCAGGAGCCTGGCTGATGCTGGGAGCCTCTCCTGGAGCAGCAGGGGACACAGCTGAGCACAGGGACCCGGGGTGGGCTGGGGAGGGGCTGGGACAGAGATTTCCTCCAGGCACCAGCACAGTGGGATCCTGCAGCTCAAAGCTCTCCCTGGGCTGTGCAGGATCCTCACCTGCAGCTGCTGGCCTGGAGGAGAGGGCTGGCTGATGAGAAAGGTCTGGCAGACACACCTGGTGTCATTCCTTGGGAACCTGCTCAAAGTGTCACTGGGGGATGTCAGGGGACATCCCTGTCACCTGAGCCTCTTCTGCTCTGGGCCAGAATCAGCCCAAGTGCAGCCAGCCTGGAGCCAGCCAGGTCAGGAAATGGGCAGGACACAGGGCTGGACACAGGGATGGACACAGGGATGGACACAGGGCTGGACAGAGAGCTGGACACAGGGCTGAGCATAGGGATGGACACAGGATTGAACACAGGGCTGGACACAGGGATTGAACACAGGGCAGGACACAGGGATGAACACAGGGATGGACACAGGGATGGACACAGGGCTGAGCACAGGGATGGACACAGGATTGAACACAGGGATGGACACAGGGATGGACACAGGATTTAACACAGGGATGGACACAGGGATGGACACAGGGATGGACACAGGGCTGAACACAGGGCTGGACACAGGGATGGACACCGGATTGAACACAGGGCTGGACACAGGATTGAACACAGGGCTGGACAGAGGGCTGGACACAGGGCTGGACACAGGGATGGACACAGGATTGAACACAGGGCTGGACACAGGGCTGGACACAGGGCTGGACAAAGGGCTGGATACAGGATTGGACACAGGGCTGGACACAGGGCTGGACACAGGGCTGGACACAGGGCTGGACACAGGGCTGGACAAAGGGCTGGATACAGGATTGGACACAGGGCTGGACACAGGGCTGGACACAGGGATGGACACAGGGATGGACACAGGATTGAACACAGGGCTGGACACAGGGCTGGACACAGGGATGGACAAAGGGCTGGACACAGGATTGAACACAGGGCTGGACACAGGATTGGACACAGGGCTGGACACAGGGCTGGACACAGGATTGGACACGGGGCTGAGCACAGGGCTGGACACAGGATTGAACACAGGGCTGGACAGAGGGCTGGACACAGGGATGGACACAGGGATGGACACAGGGCTGGACACAGGGCTGGACACAGGATTGAACACAGGGCTGAACACAGGGCTGGACACATGGCTGGGCACAGGGATGGACACAGGGCTGGACAGAGAGCTGGACACAGGATTGAACACAGGGCTGGACACAGGGCTGGACACAGAATTGGACACAGGGCTGAGCACAGGGCTGGACACAGGATTGAACACAGGATTGAACACAGGGCTGGACACAGGGCTGGACACAGGGCTGGACACAGGGCTGAACAAGGATTGGACACAGGTTTCTCCTGCTGCCTGCAAAGCTTCCCATTCCTGAGCCAAGCTCCATCAGAAACCAGCTCTCAGAGCAAACCTGCTGGCTCTGGGCTCAGTTCAAACCCTTGTGAAGGACTCTCCACACATGAAGGGATCCTTGGGATCATCTCATCTCCTCTGCTCTCTGTGCTGGAGTTTCACCAGTGGCCTCACCCTCCTCCCTGCTTTGGCTCTAGGCAGTAAATGAGCAGATTCACAGCTGGAGCCTCCGTTTTTCAGGACAGGCTGGTGCGTTTGTGCCCAGCTGCCTTGGAAGGAACCTCAGCCCCAGAACTCAGCAGCAAAACCCTGCAGCTCTCTTTTCTCCTGCAGGGCATTCTCTGGGTGCTGTGGGTACTCAGGGCCTGTCTTGCAGCTGAATTATTTAAAAAGTCTGAGTCAATCATCAATTCTCAGGTGTACTGAAGCAACCCCTTCTTCTTATTAAACAGAGCACTGCTTTCCCAAAAGAACAAAAAACATAATATTGGAGAAGAGAGTTGATGAAAGGAAGGGACCACAGCGAATACTGGCTGAGGTTTAATAATCTGTGTTCCCTGCAAGGGAAAACCTCTGGCTGCTGGTGAGCCCAGGCTGTGTGTCCACACTGTGGGTTCCTTTGGCAGCACTGCCAAATCCCCACTGCTCCCGAGGCAGGGAACCCATCCCCACCTCTGGAATTCCTGCAATGAGCCCTTCTGTCCCTGTCCCTGCAATGAACCCACCTGTCCATGTCCCTGCAATGAGCCCTCCTGTCCCTGTCCGTTCCTGCAGAGCCCTGTCCCTGTCCCTATAATGAACACTCCTGTCCCTGTCCGTTCCTGCAATGAGCCCTCCTGTCCCTGTTCCTGCAATGAGCCCTGTCCCTGCAATGAGCCCTGTCCCTGTCCCTATAATGAACACTCCTGTCCCTGTCCCTGCAATGAACATTCCTGTCCCTGTCCCTGCAATGAGCCCTGTCCATGTCCCTATAATGAACACTCCTGTCCCTGTCCCTGCAATGAGCCCTCCTGTCCCTGTCCCTGTCCCTGTCCCTGTCCCTGCAATGAGCCTTGTGCCTTCTGCAGCTCCCGCCCCTTTTCCTGAGTTCTAGGACAGGAACCCAACCCCTCCTCTCTTCCCAAAACCACAGAATCCTGGCCTTGGACACTTCCAGGCATGGAGGAGAATCCTGGAGGGTGGCACAAAGAGTGGGTCCCAAGGTTTGGTGTCTCCAGCTCTTCTGCCTCTTCCCCTTGTCCTGTGGTTCCATCAATGCTGGGAGCTGGCAGGACCCTGCAATCCCCTCAGAGACAGGGGCAGCAGGGCCACACACCTCTCCAGTCCATGGCCTGGGGCATCCTGCCAGCCCCACAGAGGCAGCAGGCAGTGCTGCACCCAGGCAAAGTCCAGGCTCAGTTCAGAAATCCCAATGCCTGGCCCCAGTGCAGGGATCAGAGCTTCTGCCCTTCCTCAAAGGGATCAACAGGGGGAAGAGCAGAGAAGGTGCAAGCAGGTGTGTTACCACAAGAGAGCTCAGGGCTCCTGAAACTCTCCTGTTCCCACCCAGCCCTGGATCAGCCCTGGATCTGCACCTGCAGCCCATGCAGGAATTCAGTGTGGGGAGGGAGGGAAAAGGACACTGTGGCACTGCACACTGCTGCAGTCTGCCCTCAGCAGCCCTTGCTCCATCTGGGCACTGGGCTGGGCACAGGGTGAGGGGTGGGCCCTGCCAGGCAGCATCCTGCCTTCCCAGCATGGGAACACGGGCAGGGGGTCACACTGGCACTGCCTGGGCAGGGGAAGGAGCACAGGCTGGAGCACCAGGCTGTGCCTGTCCTGGAGAAGATGGGTTGGCAAAGTGGGGTGGCAGTGTGTGCCTCTGGGCAGGTGTGACACCACGTACCTTCACTGAGAAATGAATTGCTTCCTATATAAAGACATTTTTTCTGCAGTGCTGCTGATGTTGCCTTTCATTCTTTGCATTTTCTGGGCAGGGACACATGAATTTCCTTTTAACCTCAGGGGTCATGCCATCCCATACCCTGCCCAACCCCATGGGCAGGAGAAGAGCAGAATGGGTCAGAGGGACTGGGAATCCCCGAGCAGCTCAGTGTGAGCGTGGCAGGAGCAGGTTTGGGAGCTGCAGGGAACTGATGTGTCCAGGATTTCTGAAACCACCACATCCGTGAGGACATGCAGAGACTAAATCATCCAGGCACGGCCTCTGGAGATGTGTCAGCACTACAGGAACAAAAAAGCAGTTTTAAAAATGCCGAGGAAAGACTTTCCATCAGATTGTTTAGCTTTGTAAAAGCACTCTGGAGCACTCCAAGCTGAAGGAAGTGAGATTTGCTTCAGGACTGAAAGCTGCAGCACCAAGCCTGGCCTAAGAGCTCAGGAATGAAGTCCAAGGGTTCCAGGGCACTGATGGCTCAGGATATCTGATCCTTCTGGGGAACGACAGACATGACAGAGGATAAATTTTAATATTTGAGCTGAAAGAGGGTAGATTAAAATCAGCTACTGGGAAGAAATCCTTCCCTGGGAGGGTGGGCAGAGCTGGCACAGGTGCCCAGAGCAGCCGTGGCTGCCCCTGGATCCCTGGAATGTCTGAGGAGAGGAGAGGAGAGGAGAGGAGAGGAGAGGAGAGGAGAGGAGAGGAGAGGAGAGGAGAGGAGAGGAGAGGAGAGGAGAGGAGAGGAGAGGAGAGGAGAGGAGAGGAGAGGAGAGGAGAGGAGAGGAGAGGAGAGGAGAGGAGAGGAGAGGAGAGGAGAGGAGAGGAGAGGAGAGGAGAGGAGAGGAGAGGAGAGGAGAGGAGAGGAGAGGAGAGGAGAGGAGAGGAGAGACCTTTCGTTCTGATCTGGCACGGGGAAAAATATGTTTTCTTTCCTCCCAGGGACAATGAATTTAATTTCAGAGCCATCTGAGCGAGGCCAGAGCAGAGGCTGCGCTGCCTGTCTGCAGCAGACGGGCACAGAACGGCAGGACTGGAGTATGCCACCAGGGTAATGTTCCTCACATCCACAACAGACGCTCTTAGCTTGATTGTTAATCTGTAAAGTGGTTTTTTTCCCTGGGAGAAAACAGGCAAATTACAGACTCAGTCATCAGGAGATGTTCCCATGGATCTGATGGTGCATATGTGAGAAAATGCAGGGCAGGAGCAGGAGCAGCAGGAGCAGCAGGAAAATCCGACCTGTGAACACTGCTGGGGTGGGACTGTGTGCGCCTGGAAAGGTGGGGCTGGCACGGGGATGGTGGTTCGGGGGAGGGCGGGCAGGGCCCTGCAATAGCCCCAGTGCTCTCCCCTCTCCCCTCTGAGTCCGAGTAGAAACGGGAACACTGGGCAGTGAGGAGATGAACCTCTCCCTGCTGTGCCTGAGTGCAGCCAGAGCCCAAAGGGAGATTTCCCAGAGCTCAGGGAGCTGCACTGGGCTGGACACACACCCCAGACCCCCAATTCCTGCTCTGGGGACTCTGAGCCACCAGCACTGCCGAGCTCTCCTCTCCTCTCCTCTCCTCTCCTCTCCTCTCCTCTCCTCTCCTCTCCTCTCCTCTCCTCTCCTCTCCTCTCCTCTCCTCTCCTCTCCTCTCCTCTCCTCTCCTCTCCTCTCCTCTCCTCTCCTCTCCTCTCCTCTCCTCTCCTCTCCTCTCCTCTCCTCTCCTCTCCTCTCCTCTCTGATTTTGCATTTAGGTTTCAGGTGAAATCTTCTCTCTGAGCATTTAAAAAATCTGCAATGCAAACAGAGCCAAGCCCAGCACGGGGCAGGGAAGTGCTGACATGAGACCACCAGCACAGCTAGAAATGAAAATACAGTGCCCAGGTGAAAATACGGAAGGAAAAATTGAATATTTGGAAGTGGCCTGTTTCCTTTTCTCGTGCCAAAATTTCTCAAGGTTTTGGCTGGTGATGTGATGGTATCAGAAAAAATTTAAAATCATAGAACCACAGAATCACAGACTGGTTTGGGTTGAAAAAGATCTCAAAAACTCTTATTCCAACCCCCTGCCATGGACAGGGACACCTTTCCCTAGATTAGATTGCTCAGATACAAAGAAAAAAATAACTTTCTTTTTTCTTTTCTTTTTTTTTTTAGTTTATTTTTTCTTATTTGAAAGAGTTCCTTTTTATAAACGTGGCACAATGGATTCCTTGTTTGTTGCTGTGCTGCCATCCATGTGTCTGTAGGTGTTCATTTGGAGATTTAGCACTTTATCATCAGTGAGAACACTTCTCTGCGAGTGTGCTGCTATGAGGAGTTAATTAAGTATTCATTGTAATAACACTGATATTAACACACTTGCTTGGCATTCATTTCCACGTGCATGTTCCATGTTTCCCAATGAGCGCTCTCAGTGCTGTTTTCACTGATCCTCGCAACCAGAAGTACAAAAATAAAAGCTCAGTGGGAGTGTGGGGGCCTGAGCTGCCCCACAGATTGCTCAGCCCGGGGGTTTGCCCGGGGGTTTGTCTCTCCCTGGGGCCCAGGCACGGCCACAGCTCTGGAGCTCACAGGGCCTTGGGGCTCCTTTAAACACATGGTGTTTTTCACATGGTGGGGGCATCTGCTGTGAGCTGGGGAGAGGGTCCAGGGTGGAGAACAGTGCCTGGGGGGCTGTGGGGTTTGGAGGTGTCTGTGGGCACAGCCCTCCAGGGACAGCCACAGCACTGTCACCTCCCTGTGTCCCCAGAGGGGTCCCGGTGTCACAGCACCCAGGGGACAGCACAGCCCTGGCCAGGGACAGCCACAGCACTGTCACCTCCCTGTGTCCCCAGAGGGGTCCCGGTGTCACAGCACCGAGGGGACAGCACTGTCACCTCCCTGTGTCCCCAGAGGGGTCCTGGTGTCACAGCACCCAGGGGACAGCACAGCTGAGGGGACAGGCCCGGCTCCGGCTCTGCCGGGGATTTGGGGTGTGCCCCTGCAAACCGCTGGGGAGGAATGGGAATGGGGCTGCACAGGGCAGGCTGGAGCTGCCTCACACTGACAGAGATCGGTGGGGAAGGCAGCAGGGAGAGCAGAACAGCCCAAACGGGGCTAAAGCTGCAGGCGGGAGCAGCAGGGTCCAGAACGGAGGGAGGGCTCAGGGGAGCACAGGGAGGGTTAAAGCAGAGAGAGGCACTGCAGGGCAGGGACTGCGTGTGCCACAGGGGATGGGAGTGTCTGTGTGTCTGTCTGTGTGTCTGTGTGCCTGTGTCTGTGTGTGTGCCACAGGGGATGGGTGTGTCTGTGTGTCTGTCTGTGTGTCTGTGTGTGTCTGTCTGTGTGTGTGCCACACGGGCTGGGTGTGTCTGTGTCTGTGTGTCTGTGTGTCTGTGTGTCTGTGTGTGTGTGTGTGTGTGTGTGCGCCACAAGGGCTGGGCGTGTCTGTTTGTCTGTCTGTATGTCTGTGTGTGCCACACGGGCTGGGTGTGTCTGTCTGTGTGTCTGTGTGTCTGTCTGTCTGTCTGTGTGTCTGTGTATCTGTGTGTGCGCCACAAGGGCTGGGTCTGTTTGTCTGTCTGTATGTCTGTGTGTGCCACACGGGCTGGGTGTGTCTGTCTGTCTGTCTGTGTATCTGTGTATCTGTGTGTGTGCCACACGGGCTGGGAGTGTCCGTGTGTCTGTCTGTCTGTCTGTCTGTGTCTGTGTGTCTGTGTGTCTGTCTGTGTGTGTGTGTGTGTCTGTGTGTGTGTGTGTGTGTGTCTGTGTGTCTGTGTGTGTGTGTGTGTGTCTGTGTGTGTCTGTCTGTGTGTGTGTGTGTCTGTGTGTCTGTGTGTGTGTGTCTGTGTGTCTGTGTGTGCCACACGGGCTGGGTGTGTCTGTCTGTGTGTCTGTGTGTCTGTCTGTCTGTCTGTGTGTCTGTGTATCTGTGTGTGTGCCACACGGGCTGGGTGTGTCTGTTTGTCTGTCTGTATGTCTGTGTGTGCCACACGGGCTGGGTGTGTCTGTCTGTCTGTCTGTGTGTCTGTGTGCCTGTCTGTCTGTGTGTGTGCCACACGGGCTGGGTGTGTCTGTCTGTCTGTCTGTGTGTCTGTGTGTGCCACACGGGCTGGGTGTGTCTGTCTGTCTGTCTGTGTGTCTGTGTGTCTGTGTGTCTGTCTGTGTGTGTGCCACACGGGCTGGGAGTGTCTGTGTGTCTGTCTGTGTGTCTGTGTGTCTGTGTGTCTGTGTGTGCCACACAGGCTGTGTGTGTCTGTCTGTGTGTCTGTGTGTCTGTCTGTGTGTCTGTGTGTCTGTGTGTGCCACACAGGCTGGGTGTGTCTGTCTGTGTGTCTGTGTGTCTGTGTGTGCCACACAGGCTGGGTGTGTCTGTCTGTGTGTCTGTGTGTCTGTGTGTGTGTGTGTGTGTCTGTGTGTGTCTGTCTGTGTGTGTGTGTGTCTGTGTGTCTGTGTGTGCCACACAGGCTGTGTGTGTCTGTCTGTGTGTCTGTCTGTGTGTCTGTGTGTCTGTGTGTGCCACACAGGCTGGGTGTGTCTGTCTGTGTATCTGTGTGTCTGTGTGTGTGTGTCTGTGTGTGTGTGTCACACATGCTCTGCGTGTGTGTCTGTGTGCCACACACTCTGTGTGTGTCAGTGTGAGTGTGTCTCTGTGTCTGTCTGTCTGTCTGTGTCTGTCTGTCTGTGTCTCCTCAGGAGCAGCAGCACAGAGGGGCAGGCACAGCTCACCTGGGGCTGTTCCATTGCTCTGAGCATTCCCCAAGCTGTGCTCAAACGCTCTCTGGTTCCCCAGCTCTGTGAGATCACCTGCACACAGAGCTCTGCGTGCCCAGCTGGAGCCTGGGAGGATGATTCACACAGTGGCAGCTGGTTTTGGGGTGTTCTCACAGCTCCAGGAACTCCATCCCAAGGGACTGAGCCAGGAACCAGGAACAGCATCCCTGTGACAGCACAGACACACAATCCCTGTGACAGCACAGACACAATCACTGTGACAGCACAGACACCATCTCTGTGACAGAACAGACACACCATCCCTGTGACAGCACAGACACAATCACTGTGACAGCACAGACACACCATCCCTGTGACAGCACAGACACCATCCCTGTGACAGCACAGACACACCATCCCTGTGACAGCACAGACACCATCCCTGTGACAGCACAGACACCATCACTGTGACAGCACAGACACACCATCCCTGTGACAGCACAGACACCATCTCTGTGACAGCACAGACACACCATCCCTGTGACAGCACAGACACACAATCCCTGTGACAGCACAGACACAATCACTGTGACAGAACAGACGCACCATCCCTGTGACAGCACAGACACCATCCCTGTGACAGCACAGACACACCATCCCTGTGACAGCACAGACACAATCACTGTGACAGAACAGACGCACCATCCCTGTGACAGCACAGACACCATCTCTGTGACAGCACAGACACACAATCCCTGTGACAGCACAGACACCATCCCTGTGACAGCACAGACACCATCTCTGTGACAGCACAGACACACCATCCCTGTGACAGAACAGACACACCATCCCTGTGACAGCACAGACACCATCCCTGTGACAGCACAGACACAATCACTGTGACAGCACAGACACCATCCCTGTGACAGCACAGACACTCCATCCCTGTGACAGAACAGACACACCATCCCTGTGACAGCACAGACACCATCCCTGTGACAGCACAGACACAATCACTGTGACAGCACAGACACACCATCCCTGTGACAGCACAGACACAATCACTGTGACAGCACAGACACCATCCCTGTGACAGCACAGACACCATCCCTGTGACAGCACAGACACCATCTCTGTGACAGCACAGACACACAATCCCTGTGACAGCACAGACACCATCCCTGTGACAGCACAGACACACCATCCCTGTGACAGCACAGACACCATCCCTGTGACAGAACAGACACAATCACGGTGACAGTACAGACACAATCCCTGTGACAGCACAGACACCATCCCTGTGACAGCACAGACACACAATCCCTTCTCCTGGATGAAAGTTTTGCCTCTGGGGTGTAACTCCCATTCTTGAGGCTGTCTCAGCCCCACACCAGGGCAGCTTCAGGAGGTGTCACAGCTGGAGCACCTCTGCAGCAGCTGTGCCAGGGAATCCCCCCAGCAGTCACGGGGGACACAAACTGTGCCATTAACCCTTTTGTAACCACAGGTTGATTCCCAGCACGGTGTCAGATCTGGTTTAACAGAAACAGCAGCCAAAGCC